>NW_028170153.1:0-157500 GCF_963971535.1 Notolepis coatsorum
TGGATAAAAAAATATATATATTCACTCGAACGTCGGGTTGTGGGGTACTAGAGACATGACCCTGATTACGTTTTTATGCACCTGAGTCTCCTGAACACGTAGAGATAGACCCTGAGTCGATCGGACCTTCCTACGCTGAGCTATATAGTAACTTTCGCTCACCTACCCCCTACAGGTGAATGCCTCGTTGTTGCCAAGGTATTATGCTGTAGGTGCGTGAAAGTTACCATAATAGCTCAGCGTAGGAAGGTTGACTATGGCAGGAGACTTATTTCGTTAACCACTAATAAGCTACAAAACCAAACTGTCTATTATATCAATACAATATAAGGATGTATAGGAATAAAAAAAATGAAAATCACATCTATAATTTGTCCATGACCTGTCCATGGTGCTGCATCATTCGGCAAGATAATTTCAGATTTAGGAATATTTTTAGAGTGAGAAATTAAGTTGTATTAATGTTTAGTTAAGCGCATAGAACCCGCATTCTCATATACTCCAGAATAAGCGTTTTATTGACCGTGTTTCCAGCGTCTACTTCTCATGGACCAGACAAAATATTATAAATTAAAGGTTTATTCTGGAGCATATGAGTGTGCAGGTTCTATTCGCTTTATTGTGATTATTACCTAAACAACGGATCACCGGAGACGCTGGCCACTAATGCGCTTAGTTACCACCAATTCTCTGAAGACGTAAAATAGCGTCACTTTAACTGCGCGTGGCAATTAGCACCGATATCTGTTAATGGAGTGTTTGCAATGAGGCTAATTTGCATAGAAAGGGGCACATGTTCCGCCCATATTACCTCATTTAAATACCCGCAAATAGCACCGACGCACCGAGACGCAATGCTACCGGCAACGCAGTTATAGCACCGTATTTCACCCTTTGTTGCGAGCTTTGTGAATAGCAAGATGTGGGCTTTGGAGCTATTTGCACAGGCATTGCGTCAGAAAAAGCCGGGCGCAATCGATCCCTTTGTGAATTCGCCCCCTTTATGCTTTCGCCCAGCGTTGGCAGTTCCTTAACCGTTGACCTTGTGGAAATTGCTGGTGGTTCCCCTGGAGCCTCTGTGGTCCGGGTCACAGCAGATGGTATCTCATCTGTTGAGAATGTAGTGCCATCGATACTCTGGAGACGCCTCACTAGCTGACCACGCCTCTGTGCCTCAGACGTCACGTGCAGCACTGCTACCCAAGTGTCCTCCAGAGCAGCTGAAGTAATGGCTCTCGACAGCAGCAGCAGCTTCTACGCATTAGATCCTCACGTCCACAGATATCCCCATGAGAGCCACGAGCCAAGACGCAGGTATTATTGCCAGGGCTTACTTGTGGGGAAGTGTAGTGTTTATTAAAGGTGCAATCTGTAATACAAATTGAAACAAATGGGTTAAAACCAGACCATCCTCCAAGTCTCCAATGTATTTTGATGCTGTAAAAAAAAATGTATTTGTAATGCTAATAAACATTATAGATGTTCTTGTAATGCTAATATATACATCGGCTAAACATGTGTCGTTCTAAACGTTCTAAAAAGCATACTTAGGGCTGAGAGGTATACAGAATATGAACATAATATACGGCCATGCATCTGTGCATGGTTATGGATTTTTCTATAAGGTCACCCACAAAATATACCTATTATAAAGAATATACATACCTGTACGAGTTAATATAAAAATGGTTCCTTGCAGCAGTATAAAAAAGAAAAAAAATAGAAAATTTACAATTTTAATGAAGTAGTACCATGATAATTGTATTACAAGATAACAACATAGAAAATATGTCCTATCACATTGTAACATGTACTGGAAAAACGCTGCCATTCTGGCCACATCGCCCCCAGACCTACTTTCCATCCACGTGTTCCAACTCGTCAATAATCTATATTCGGCATACGGCTCATGTTTTTAATAACTTGTGCTATAAATTATATAACTAAGATATGTCACGTCATCCCACTTCCTGCCGTATCTTCAGGACCTGTACTCCTTCTGGGTGGTGAGATGTAAGCTACTGGGGGGGGGGGGTTGTAATCCAGGCCAACACGGTACATACCGTTAGGGGAGAGGACGGGTGACGCTGTCTAGTAAGTCAAACATGCTGGGTTATGAATAGGCCCATAATGAACAGAGTCACCTTCAGCTCTCCTGGTTCCCTTCCCCCTGCTGTAATTACAACACAGTACAATACAGCACCAGGACATGGTAGAGGTAACACTCTTCTCTTCATCTCCCCTCAATACTAAAGGCTTTGATGTGTTGGAACAATGTCCACAGGGTGCGTATATATATATATATATATATATATATATATATATACATGATTCTGAAATCCACCCTCACACACCTTATTGTCTAATGTAAGCAGGTCTTTACTGCCCTCCTCAAAGGGTTTCCCATTGCTCAGCAACACCTCCATCAGGTCTTTGGCATGGCGTTGACATTGGTGCTGAGATGCAGATCCTTTCTTGTGATGAGGACGTTCTTCACAATCATCGTTTGTTCTTCACAATCAACTGTTGTTTACTGTTCTCATATCTAACTCTAGTTCTCCACATATGTATTGTCTCATTGTGTGAAATATCATATAAGATATGCTCCAATCATGTTTATTTTATTTGTATTCAATTAGGCCTACTCATTCATGAAAACCTAGGTACAGGCACCAACATCACCATTCTAGGTTTAATAGAATAAAAGTTATGAAGCGTAATTCGAAATAAATACAGAAATTGCAGCCATCTTTGATTTTTGCCATACCAGAATATTCAAAACATCAATATTTGAACTCCAGTTGATTCCTCACACAGTATTAACTTAAAATAGCAATATAACATTATATTACACAGCAATTGTGTGAACATTAAGTCGTTTTTAAAGAATTCATGATTTCGATTGTGGCCATTTTGGATACGTTTTTATTAAATTCAACTGGTTCCTTGACACTCAAGCCAAAATTGTTCTATAGATCCTTATCTTCAAATTAGAAGTGAAAACGAAACTTTCGCATATACATTTTAAATGACTGAGTGTCCAGGCACCC
This sequence comes from Notolepis coatsorum, assembly GCF_963971535.1. Lineage (NCBI taxonomy): Eukaryota > Metazoa > Chordata > Actinopteri > Aulopiformes > Paralepididae > Notolepis > Notolepis coatsorum. Next base: position 3,051 of record NW_028170153.1, read on the forward strand.
CACTATCAGAAAAGTGTGTGGTTTTCTGATCAGAAGGAGATGTGCATCTCTGGCAGCTTATGGTCAGTGGCATTGTTCGTCAAATAGTGTTGAACTTGAGTGTTACACCCTGAGTGCATATGTAACGCACAATTTCTATCAGTTGACAACACAAAGCCGTGTGTCATTTATTTCGCAGTAGCACAAGTGACAGCTGTCAGAACTATGCCAGGCTACCTTCTGACAGCTCGTAGTAATCAAACATTTATCAATGAAACCCCACACAGGGCGTCTCCTCTCAGCCCAACCCAAAACCAACCTCCTTAAAGTGACAGTGCCCCATCAACACATCAAAACAATATCATGGGGAATTATGTCTCTATAGAACCCACTACAATATAAATATTATATTTATTAAGAAGGTTATTTATTAGGGCGGCTACGTGGCGTAGTGGGCAAGGCGCAAATCTGGAGACGCTGGGCTTGCCTGTTCGAGCCCAGCGCTCCACATTTGCTTTCAGTTTAGCTAGTCGTCTGTACTAATACACATTGGCCGTATTAGGGGGTGGGAAACTGATGGGTGGGGATCGGGCGTTGTGGACAGCGACTCCTACAGGTCGGTTGGTGCGCCTGCGCAGTAGAATCAGGAAGTGGGCAGCGTGAGCCTCCCACGCGTTACTCCTCGCCACCGAGAGATCGAGCTGCGCAGGTGAAAAGATGCGACTGCTGTTACCTCAAGTACCGGAGGGGACTTGTGCTATGTATGACTTAGTCCACATTGCAGCCGGCTTGTGGGAGGCAAGAAACAGCGTTCGTGACAGGGGAGGGTTGAATTGGATGATACGAAATTTGGATGAGAGAAAATATAGAAAAATGGGAGAAAAAGTGGATCAAATCAACAAAAAAAAAAGAAGGTTCTTTATTTATTTGCATCTCAGATATTGATTGAAGAGGTGTGTTTCTATATGGGTGACATGTCCCCATACACAGGGCATACGAGGGCATTCACATGCAGTCACCAGCTCTCCACCCAATCCAATGCCTATATGGGAGATTTCCCACAACCTGTTAAGACGGCACTCTCTTACGTTAAGACAGCACTCTCTTACGCCACCATCGCCAAAACACCAAAAGAGCATCAAATCACTGACCTCTAGGACCATCATTCAGGTCATAGTACCAGTTAGATTAAATTACATTGAAATGTATTGTCATCATACAGCATAAGTACATTACAATGAAAATAAGGGTGGCATCCAACCCCACTGCAAATGTAACAGTGAAGTGCAATAGTAATATTAATATAGTGATTAAGCTGGGTATAAGATATATACATTTGTTCTACTGAGTATAATGCTAATCACATGTATGAGTTGTAATATATTTTAATGTTTCAAACATGTTCTTATGTACCCCAGTTGCTATTGCATGCACATATTTGTGTTTTATTACACGTATATGTACATACATACCAACTATTCACCTGTTTTATTCTCCACCCATCCATAGCAACACTATTATCACAGACATCCAAGAAGGGGGATCCCCCCTTGAACAGCCCTTCTAAGGTTTCTCTCCTCCACATCGCCTGTGGTGCTTTTTTCCTATTGCTATAGGTTTTTCCTTACCTTCGCTGGGGTATGTCTGGGAGTGTTGCATTTATTACTTTACATTTATTTTGGATTTCATGGTGGGTTTTTTGTTCTTGATTTATTGGGATGTTTCTTCTTGAATAGTTTAAAGAGAACTTGTCCGGCCCATGGGGACATTAACTTGTGATTTCAGGCTTTACAAATCAATTTGATTTGATTTAATATGCATTTATATGTCCAGTGATACAGTGACACTATGGTCAGGCACTCTACTACTGGCCCCTGAGCAGCTAACACTGGAGCGGTTAAAGCTGAGGTGCCTTGCTCAAGGGCACAGCGAGCAGGCACGTGCACACATAGAGCCCGACGGTACACAAACTAAAAACCGATATTGTCTGAATTACTAGAAGAAAGAAATGCACCACCTTTGGCTGATAGTAATTTATTAATTTCTTAGGATTTATTTTGGTCTAATAAATGTGTAAGTTTCTTAGATGGATCTCCTGCTGCCTCCTCCTCCTCTTCCTCCTCCTCCTCCTCCTCCTCCTCTTCCTCATCTTCCTCCTCCTCTTCCTCCTCCTCCTCCTCCTCATGCTCCTCCTCCTCCTCCTCCTCCTCCTCCTCCTCCTCCTCCTCCTCCTCCACGGGGAGCAGCGTACTGGCTCATGTAAAATGGCAGGCCATGCATTATGCAGCAGCTTAGGGCACCGCGCCGGGTCTTCATGTCCTCGGCTACAGTCCACTTGTTGCTGCTCTGGTCGTAGCGCTCCACGTTGGAGAGGATGGTGGAGCCATTGGAGGAGCCTCCGACCACGAAGAGCAGGTCGTCCAGCACCGCGATGCCAAAGCTGCTGCGGGGGGTGAGCATGTTGGGCAGGGCGCTCCAGGAGTCAGTCAAGGGGCTGTAGGCCTCCGCGCTACGCAGGATGTTTCCACGGCCCCACCCTCCCACCTGAGGACAGGACACATGAGAGGAATGTTTTAGTGTGTGGTTAAGGCAGACAGACACTGTATTAATCCATTTAGGGAAATGAGGGCATCACAGCAGCATTGCAAGTCAAATGATACATATCTATAGAAATATCTAGTATAAAGCATTTGTCTCCGTGTGCACCTACCGCATAGAGTTGTCCTCCGTACGCAGCCACTCCCACTTCGCTACGCCTGGTGCTCATGGGGGCGATCAGAGTCCACTGGTCGGTGTCTGGGCTGTAGCACTCAGCTGTGAGCAGACCCAGTCCACCACAGATGTAAACCTGTAATAAGAAAGAATATTCTAATTTAGTTTATATATTCCATTTGATTTCATTCTACTTTAATTGTCTGTTAATGTTGATGCACCAAAGGACCCAGACACATCTTTTGTATGTGCAAGCTTACTTGGCAATAAAGACTTTTATGATTTCTGATCTAACGTTCCTTGTGTTCATCTACCACCCTGTGTCCCTCAGTTCCACCCACCTTGCCCTGGAGGGCTGCTGCCCCGGCGCGGCGCCTGCGCTCCAGCATGGGTGAGATCACTGTCCACTGGTTGGTTTCAGGCTCATAGTGCTCGGCGGTGTTCAGTCGCACGTCTCCGTCCCACCCTCCCATGGCGTAGATATAGCCGTCCAACGCGACCACGCTGAGCTGACAGCGGCGTGAGTGCATGGGAGCCACCTGCAGCCAGCTGCGAGTGACAGGGTTGAACCTGCGCACACTGCTGAGAGGCTGTACGGCGTAGTCCCAGCCACCGACGCAGTAGACCAGACCATGGAGATAAGCAGTGCCGTGGTACCACCGGGGACTCTCCCCCTCAACGCTCACGTCCATCGATCCACCGGCTCGGATATCGTAAGCCTCCATGGTCAGGATGCCGTGCCTCCGGCCTCCGATGGCCAATAGAACCTCCTGGGGCAGGCGTGGACGCATCAGGGTGTTTGGGAGCCTGTCGGAGCCAGGGGGGTTCAGGACGCTGAGGATGAGGGGCCTGCAGTCGTGGCTGTCCCTCACCACAGAGTTGTTCTGGACGTTGCTCCTGAAGTAGTCAGGCCTCATCAAGCCCATGCGAACCTGGGAAGAGACAAGCAGACAGCGGGTACAACTTAGACATCGGTTGTAGATGGTTTCTGTTGCTAGGGAACAGTTTGGACCCAAGTGTTTGATAACCACTGTACTAGGGAACCTAGTGTTGTTTCAATGTAATGCACAGTAATACAATTATTATAATATTTCTTTTAAATAAATGTTTTTCTTTTCTTTTCTTTTCATACATAAAACAGAACATAACAGTACAATAATAATTATAATAACAATGACAAACAGCGACGACAACAATAATAACAGTAACATGAATCATAATGACCTTGACAAGAGACAGACAAACAAGAAAAAGTTAAATAATAAAGATAAAATAAAAAATAAATGTGGCTCAGGCACTAGCAACCATGTTTGTGTATCCGTAATACATTTAGTTACCTTGGGCAGCAGCAAAGCGATGTGTGTTTTACGCTCCTCACGGGAGTGGTCGATCCAACGGAGGACGGCCTCGAACACCGTCTCCTCGCTCTTCACGTTCAGGTCATCCCTCTCGATGATGTCCACCAGTTGCTGCGGGGACAGCTCCACAAACTCCTGTGAGACGCGCAGCATCTCCTCAAAGTGGCACACGATGAAGAGATGGGCCTTGGGCCTCAGGTCAGGGCAGTTGTAGATGTCCGTGAACCTCCAGATGCCGACACAGTTTTCCAGAGACAGCTGGCCCTCTAGGAAGTCAGAGCACGCTCCTACTATGCCAGTGACGAGAAGCTGGTCTGCAGCCACCAGAAGCTCTTCCACATTCTCTGCTGTCACCAGCACAAAGCGGGTGTAGGAGTACTCTATGATGAGCTGCATCATATCCGGGGACACCCCAGGGATACTGTAGACTGCTTTCTCTGAGTCGATCCAGCGAGTGAAGAAGGCTCTGTGGGATGCAGAGTATAGAGATATCTGATGAGTAAACAGTAAGCAACATTCTGTCCTGTGTAGTCATATATTTTCACTGTAGAAGTATAGGGTCTTAGCACAGTAGAAGTATAGTATCTTTTTACAGTAGAAGTACAGTATAGTATCTGTTTACAGTAGAAGTACAGTATAGTATCTGTTTACAGTAGAAGTGCAGTATAGTATATTTTTACAGTATAAGTACAGTGTAGTATCTGTTTACAGTAGAAGTGCAGTATAGTATATTTTACAGTATAATTACAGTATAGTATCTGTTTACAGTATAAGTACAGTATAGTATCTGTTTACAGTAGAAGTACAGTATATTATATGTTTACAGTATAATTGCAGTGTAGTATCTGTTTACAGTATACATACAGTATAGTATCTGTTTACATTAGAAGTACAATATAGTATATGTTTACAGTAGAAGTACAGTATAGTATAGTTTACAGTAGAAGTACAGTATAGTATATTTTACAGTAGAAGTACAGTATAGTATTTGTTTACAGTAAAATTACATTATAGTATATGTTTACAGTAGAAGTGCAGTATAGTATCTGTTTACAGTAGAAGTACAGTATAGTATCTGTTTACAGTAGACATACAGTATATTATCGGTTTACAGTAGAAGTACAGTATAGTATCTTTTTACAGTATAAGTACAGTACAGTATATGTTTACAGTATACGTAGAGTATAGTATCTGTTTACACTAGACGTACAGTATTGTATATGTTTACAGTAGAAGTACTGTATGTTATCTGTTTACAGTAAAAGTACAGTATGGTATTTGTTTACTAACCAAGCTAAGCTGAAGCAAGCTAACCTAAACCAAGCTAAGCTGAAGCAAGCTAACCTGAACCAAGATAACCTGAACCAAGCTAAACTTACCTGAAATAGTCGCTGCAGTCACACAGGAGGGCCTTGTGGGCATTCAACTCAATGCTGTTGACTTTAATAACCACATCACAGAACCTTCCCTCCAGACGCAGCTCATTAAGGATTGTACAGGACATTGTTTTCTTTTCCATGTGGGGATTTTAAATTGTATCTACAGAATATATTCAAGCTTACAGATAAATAGCCGGAAACAACAAGTGAGATCTTCACTTGTCTTCTGAGATCTGAGATATTCTGAGAGAATTGTTGAATATATACTGTACACAAATGTTCTAGAATGTTCTATTATGACGTCACACGGTGCCATCACGAATGTTCTAGAATGTTTGATTATGACATCATACTGTGACATCACAAATGTTCTAGAATGTTTTATTATGACATCATACTGTGACATCACAAATATTCTAGAATGTTTGATTATGACATCATACTGTTACATCCAGTGATGGAAATAACAGCGTTATGAATAACGGTGTTAGTTTTTTCAGTAACGAGTAATCTAACGGATTACTCTTCCAATCTTAATAACGCCGTTACCGTTACTGTCAAAAGATGCAGTGCGTTACTATGATTGAAGCTGTTTTTTCATCAGACAGATCTCTGCGCTGAGAAGCAATACTTGTTTTCCTTGGTTAGTGGGCAGTGCGCGATTGGCTGAGGTTGAGTAAAATGTCATGGTAAGCCAATCAGAGGTAGAGGTGGGCGGGTGTTCAAAAGAATCCAGAGTCTGACACACAGCGACAACACAAGCGACTCAGTCAACGACAGACCGCGGTTCTATGTACGTTTTTGTACAGGACATTGTTTCCTTTTCCATGTGGGGATTTTAAATTGTATCTACAGAATATATTCAAGCTTACAGACAAATAGCCGGAAACAACAAGTGAGATCTTCACTTGTCTTCTGAGATCTGAGATATTCTTCTTCTTACTTCTTATTTGAATTTCCGGCAGAGTAGACGCATCGTGGCGTATTACTGCCCTCCGCAATTCTTTTTATGGGCTCTTCTTCTTCTCCTTCTTGTCCTTCTTCACCTTCTTTTTCTTCTTCTACTGGACCCCCTCACCAACTACATTGTCCATTGGAGTGCAGCTACTGCTGCTACTTCCTGCCTGAGCCCCCCTCCGCGGGACCCTCCTTGCCCCCTGCTATCTTATCCTGGGCTGCTTTGTCCCTCGCAGCCTTGTCCCTCGCAGCCCCCTCAGCCAATTCATTACACACCTCCTTCCAGTCCAGACCTTCCAATCCCAGATGTTGAACCGCTATCCTAACAATCATCTTCACCATCTCTGTTCTACCCTTAGCCTCTGCCATACCAGTAACTACCCCTGCCACGAAGGCCACAATACCTAATTTCTCCTCCCTTCCCCTCTCTCTTTCCACCTGCTCTACCCTCACTGCCAAATGCCCTCCTTCAACCCCCTGCACCCTTTCTTGGCTACCCTGTCCTGCCCTGCTAACCGCCCCAGCATACGTCAACTTACCCTCCCTTCTCTCTCTCCGATCCGCGACCTCCTTCATCATCACCTCGCACCCCCGAAACGCTACACTATGCTCCCCACCACAACTACAGCACTTCGGCTTCACTCCCTCTCCACACTTCCCATATTCATGTTCTCCGCCACACCTAGCGCACCTCATCCCCTTCCTACACGTAGTAGCTATATGGCCAAACCCCTGGCACCTATAGCACCTAAGAGGATTATGAACAAATTCCCTAACCCTATACATCCTACTCCATACAAACACCTCCCTAGGAACAACCCCACCCTCAAACGTAATCACTACCGTCCCCGTCACTGCCCTCTCTGCTCCCCTCTTCATCCTTTCTGCACTCTTAACTATGCCATTACGCCCGTTCTCCCTTAGCTCTTCCACCATCTGCTCTACTATAACCTCGACCGGTACCCCAGCTATCACCCCCTTACATCCCCCCCCCCTATTCTCCCCTACTCTCGCCACCTTACTTATACCCACCCCCCCAATGTTCTGCATCTTCCTAGCCACCTCCACCTGCCCCTCACTACCACACCCTACGGCCAGATTCCCATCCCACAAAACGTTCACGTACTTTACCTCTCCTAATCGCTCGGCAATGAGTTTGGGCCACTCGAGCCTACCTACTTTCCTCTCATCCCTCTCCCCCTCAAGCCTGACCACTATATGGATCACTTCCGCTTTTGCCACATCTTTTCCAGCACCCTCGTCTCCCGGCCCACTTGAGCTATCGTCCCCCCCTTTCTTCCTCTTCCCCCCTTCTCCCCCCCTCTCCTCCCCCCTACTCTCACCCTTGCCCTGGCTATCCCCATCGCTGTCGTTCCTCTCCGTCCGCTTCTTCCTCTTCTTCCCTACCGTTTCCCACCCCTCCTCCTCCCTCTCTTCTTTCTCCCTCTCCTCCCCACTGTACTCCGACTGATCGTGAATATCGGTCGTTCTGGAAATTTGTAGCTCCATTTGCCGTTCTTCCTCTTCCTTCTTCTTCTTCTTTACACCATCCGACTCCTTCCCTTTGTCTTCCACCATCTCCAAGACCTCCTTCTCACTTCCCTCTCCACACGTCACACCCCGAGGGGACACTGGGCTCGCACCCGGTGACTCGCGTCCCTCCTGACGGAAGCCCTCATTCCACTTGCTCCCATCTCGATTCACCCAAAACCCTGGACTGTCTTGCTCCGGCCGGGGCCATTCACGAGGAATCCACTCTCCCCGCTCTCCATAAGCTGCAGCGCTCGCCTTCCACCACCGCTCACTCCCCCTCATGTTAGTATTCCATCTTTCCATAGCTTTCCATATGTAGACAGTCAGCAAGGCATCTTCTTCTTCTTCTTATTTGAATTTCCGGCAGAGTAGACGCATCGAGGCGTATTACTGCCCTCCGCAATTCTTTTTATGGGCTCTTCTTCTTCTCCTTCTTCTCCTTCTTCACCTTCTTTTTCTTCTTCTACTGGACCCCCTCACCAACTACATTGTCCATTGGAGTGCAGCTACTGCTGCTACTTCCTGCCTGAGCCCCCCTCCGCGGGACCCTCCTTGCCCCCTGCTATCTTATCCTGGGCTGCTTTGTCCCTCGCAGCCTTGTCCCTCGCAGCCCCCTCAGCCAATTCATTACACACCTCCTTCCAGTCCAGACCTTCCAATCCCAGATGTTGAACCGCTATCCTAACAATCATCTTCACCATCTCTGTTCTACCCTTAGCCTCTGCCATACCAGTAACTACCCCTGCCACGAAGGCCACAATACCTAATTTCTCCTCCCTTCCCCTCTCTCTTTCCACCTGCTCTACCCTCACTGCCAAATGCCCTCCTTCAACCCCCTGCACCCTTTCTTGGCTACCCTGTCCTGCCCTGCTAACCGCCCCAGCATACGTCAACTTACCCTCCCTTCTCTCTCTCCGATCCGCGACCTCCTTCATCATCACCTCGCACCCCCGAAACTCTACACTATGCTCCCCACCACAACTACAGCACTTCGGCTTCACTCCCTCTCCACACTTCCCATATTCATGTTCTCCGCCACACCTAGCGCACCTCATCCCCTTCCTACACGTAGTAGCTATATGGCCAAACCCCTGGCACCTATAGCACCTAAGAGGATTATGAACAAATTCCCTAACCCTATACATCCTACTCCATACAAACACCTCCCTAGGAACAACCCCACCCTCAAACGTAATCACTACCGTCCCCGTCACTGCCCTCTCTGCTCCCCTCTTCATCCTTTCTGCACTCTTAACTATGCCATTACGCCCGTTCTCCCTTAGCTCTTCCACCATCTGCTCTACTATAACCTCGACCGGTACCCCAGCTATCACCCCCTTACATCCCCCCCCCCTATTCTCCCCTACTCTCGCCACCTTACTTATACCCACCCCCCCAATGCTCTGCATCTTCCTAGCCACCTCCACCTGCCCCTCACTACCACACCCTACGGCCAGATTCCCATCCCACAAAACGTTCACGTACTTTACCTCTCCTAATCGCTCGGCAATGAGTTTGGGCCACTCGAGCCTACCTACTTTCCTCTCATCCCTCTCCCCCTCAAGCCTGACCACTATATGGATCACTTCCGCTTTTGCCACATCTTTTCCAGCACCCTCGTCTCCCGGCCCACTTGAGCTATCGTCCCCCCCTTTCTTCCTCTTCCCCCCTTCTCCCCCCCTCTCCTCCCCCCTACTCTCACCCTTGCCCTGGCTATCCCCATCGCTGTCGTTCCTCTCCGTCCGCTTCTTCCTCTTCTTCCCCACCGTTTCCCACCCCTCCTCCTCCCTCTCTTCTTTCTCCCTCTCCTCCCCACTGTACTCCGACTGATCGTGAATATCGGTCGTTCTGGAAATTTGTAGCTCCATTTGCCGTTCTTCCTCTTCCTTCTTCTTCTTCTTTACACCATCCGACTCCTTCCCTTTGTCTTCCACCATCTCCAAGACCTCCTTCTCACTTCCCTCTCCACACGTCACACCCCGAGGGGACACTGGGCTCGCACCCGGTGACTCGCGTCCCTCCTGACGGAAGCCCTCATTCCACTTGCTCCCATCTCGATTCACCCAAAACCCTGGACTGTCTTGCTCCGGCCGGGGCCATTCACGAGGAATCCACTCTCCCCGCTCTCCATAAGCTGCAGCGCTCGCCTTCCACCACCGCTCACTCCCCCTCATGTTAGTATTCCATCTTTCCATAGCTTTCCATATGTAGACAGTCAGCAAGGCATCTTCTTCTTCTTCTTATTTGAATTTCCGGCAGAGTAGACGCATCGAGGCGTATTACTGCCCTCCGCAATTCTTTTTATGGGCTCTTCTTCTTCTCCTTCTTCTCCTTCTTCACCTTCTTTTTCTTCTTCTACTGGACCCCGTCCTCAACTACATTGTCCATTGGAGTGCAGCTACTGCTGCTACTTCCTGTCTGAGCCCCCCTCCGCGGGACCCTCCTTGCCCCCTGCTATCTTATCCTGGGCTGCTTTGTCCCTCGCAGCCTTGTCCCTCGCAGCCCCCTCAGCCAATTCTTTACACACCTCCTTCCAGTCCAGACCTTCCAATCCCAGATGTTGAACCGCTATCCTAACAATCATCTTCACCATCTCTGTTCTACCCGTAACCTCTGCCATACCAGTAACTACCCCTGCCACGAAGGCCACAATACCTAATTTCTCCTCCCTTCCCCTGTCTCTTTCCACCTGCTCTACCCTCACTGCCAAATGCCCTCCTTCAACCCCCTGCACCCTTTCTTGGCTCCCCTGTCCTGCCCTGCTAACCGCCCCAGCATACGTCAACTTACCCTCCCTTCTCTCTCTCCGATCTGCGACCTGCTTCATCATCACCTCGCACCCCCGAAACGCTACACTATGCTCCCCACCACAACTACAGCACCTCGGCTTCACTCCCTCTCCACATTTCCCATATTCATGATCCCCGCCACACCTAGCGCACCTCATCCCCTTCATACACGTGGTAGCTATATGGCCAAACCCCTGGCACCTATAGCACCTAAGAGGATTATGAACAAATTCCCTAACCCTATACATCCTACGCCCTACTAATACCTCCCTAGGAACAACCCCACCCTCAAACGTAATCACTACCGTCCCCGTCACTGCCCTCTCCGCTCCCCTCTTCATCCTTGCTGCACTCTTAACTATGCCATTACGCCTGTCCTCCTTTAGCTCTTCCACCAGCTGCTCTACTGTAACCTCGACCGGTACCCCAACTATCACCCCCTTACATCCCCCCCCCCTCTTCTCCCCTACTCTCGCCACCTTACTTATACCCACCCCCCCAATGCTCTGCATCTTCCTAGCCACCTCCACCTGCCCCTCACTACCACACCCTACGGCCAGATTCCCATCCCACAAAACTTTCACGTACTTTACCTCTCCTAGTTGCGCGGCAATGAGTTTGGGCCACTCGAGCCTACCTACCTTCCCCTCACCCCTCTCCCTCTCAAGCCTGACCACTATATGGACCACTTCCTCTTTTGCCACATCTTTTCCAGCACCCTCGTCTCCCGGCCCACTTGAGCTATCGTCCCCCACTTTCTTCCTCTTCCCCCCTTCTCCCCCCCTCTCCTCCCCACTACTCTCACCCTTGCCCTGACTATCCCCATCGCTGTCGTTCCTCTCCGTCCGCTTCTTCCTCTTCTTCCTCACCGTTTCCCACCCCTCCTCCCCCCTCTCTTCTTTCTCACTCTCCTCCCCCCTGCACTCCGACCCCTCGCCCTTCGACTGATCGCGAATATCGGTCGTTCTGGGAATTCGCAGCTCCATTTGCCGTTCTTCCTCTTCCTTCTTCTTCTTCTTTACAGCTAGTTCTTCTCTCCTCTCATCCCCTTTGACACAGCAACACGGTGGGCAAGGCTCGTCCACCGTTCCACAGCAAACGTACTTTCCCCACCCCTCCTCCTCCCTCTCTTCTTTCTCACTCTCCTCCCCACTGTACTCCGACCCCTCGCCCTTCGACTGATCGCAAATATCGGTCGTTCTGGGAATTCGCAGCTCCATTTGCCGTTCTTCCTCTGGCATCTTCTTCTTCTTCTTCTTATTTGAATTTCCGGCAGAGTAGACGCATCGAGGCGTATTACTGCCCTCCGCAATTCTTTTTATGGGCTCTTCTTCTTCTCCTTCTTCTCCTTCTTCACCTTCTTTTTCTTCTTCTACTGGACCCCGTCATCAACTACATTGTCCATTGGAGTGCCTCTACTGCTGCTACTTCCTGTCTGAGCCCCCCTCCGCGGGACCCTCCTTGCCCCCTGCTATCTTATCCTGGGCCGCTTTGTCCCTCGCAGCCCTGTCCCTCGCAGCCCCCTCAGCCAACTCTTCACACACCTCCCTCCAGTCCAGACCTTCCAATCCCAGATGTTGAACCGCTATCCTAACAATCATCTTCACCATCTCTGTTCTACCCGTAACCTCTGCCATACCAGTAACTACCCCTGCCACGAAGGCCACAATACCTAATTTCTCCTCCCTTCCCCTGTCTCTTTCCACCTGCTCTACCCTCACTGCCAAATGCCCTCCTTCAACCCCCTGCACCCTTTCTTGGCTCCCCTGTCCTGCCCTGCTAACCGCCCCAGCATACGTCAACTTACCCTCCCTTCTCTCTCTCCGATCCGCGACCTGCTTCATCATCACCTCGCACCCCCGAAACGCTACACTGTGCTCCCCACCACAACTACAGCACCTCGGCTTCACTCCCTCTCCACATTTCCCATATTCATGTTCCCCGCCACACCTAGCGCACCTCATCCCCTTCATACACGTGGTAGCTATATGGCCAAACCCCTGGCACCTATAGCACCTAAGAGGATTATGAACAAATTCCCTAACCCTATACATCCTACGCCCTACTAATACCTCGCTAGGAACAACCCCACCCTCAAACGTAATCACTACCGTCCCCGTCACTGCCCTCTCCGCTCCCCTCTTCATCCTTGCTGCACTCTTAACTATGCCATTACGCCTGTCCTCCTTTAGCTCTTCCACCAGCTGCTCTACTGTAACCTCGACCGGTACCCCAACTATCACCCCCTTACATCCCCCCCCCCTCTTCTCCCCTACTCTCGCCACCTTACTTATACCCACCCCCCCAATGCTCTGCATCTCCCTAGCCACCTCCACCTGCCCCTCACTACCACACCCTACGGCCAGATTCCCATCCCACAAAACGTTCACGTACTTTACCTCTCCTAATTGCTCGGCAATGAGTTTGGGCCACTCGAGCCTACCTACTTTCCTCTCATCCCTCTCCCCCTCAAGCCTGACCACTATATGGATCACTTCCGCTTTTGCCACATCTTTTCCTGCACCCTCGTCTCCCGGACCACTTGAGCTATCGTCCCCCCCTTTCTTCCTCTTCCCCCCTTCTCCCCCCCTCTCCTCCCCCCTACTCTCACTATCCCCATCGCTGTCGTTCCTCTCCGTCCGCTTCTTCCTCTTCTTCCTCACCGTATCCCACCCCTCCTCCTCCCTCTCCCGTTCTTCCTCTTCCTTCTTCTTCTTCTTTACACCATCCGACTCCTTCCCTTTGTCTTCCACCATCTCCGAGGCCTCCTTCTCACTTCCCTCTCCGTTATCGGTCGTTAGCTCCATATCTGCCTGTTCCCTTTCGCTATCTTCCTCGCCCTTCTCACACCATTTACTTCCATCACACCATTTACTTCCATCACCATCCTCCCAATACCCTGGACAGCCGCTCACAGGCCGGGGCCACCAATCGCGAGGTCTTCCCTGTTTCCGATCCTCCATATCTACTCCGCTCGCCTCCCACCACCGACCACTACCCCTGCACATGTCTTCGTTGCACCGTTCCGGCGGACGCAGACGCCGCCACTCTGCGCACCTCTCAAAATCCATCTTTCCACAGCTACTGTACACAAATGTTCTATAATGTTCTATTATGACATCATACGGTGCCATCACGAATGTTCTAGAATGTTTGATTATGACATCATACTGTGACATCACAAATGTTCTAGAATGTTTTATTATGACATCATACTGTGACATCACAAATGTTCTAGAATGTTTGATTATGACATCATACTGTGACATCCAGTGATGGGAATAACAGCATTATGAATAACGGTGTTAGTTTTTTCAGTAACGAGTAATCTAACTCTTCCAATCTTAATAACGCCGTTACCGTTACTGCCAAAAGATGCAGTGCGTTACTATGATTGAAGCTGTTTTTTTCATCAGACAGATCTCTGCGCTGAGAAGCAATACTTTTTTTCCTTGGTTAGTGGGCAGTGCGCGATTGGCTGAGGTTGAGTAAAATGTCATGGTAAGCCAATCAGAGGTAGAGGTGGGCGGGTGTTCGAAAGAATCCAGAGTCTGACACACAGCGACAACACAAGCGACTCAGTCAACGACAGACCGCGGTTCTGTGTACGTTTTGATAGTTTGTTTGGCGAGCCCAAATGATCCAAAACTAATCCAACAAACAACACAAGCGAGCAGTCAACGACAGACAGCATTTTCTGTTCACTCTTGTGTTAGTTGTGTTGCAGCGCAGGGCACTACAGTAGTGGAGGCTACAGCCTTATCAACAGTGCTGCACTTCCTGTTTTAATAACACAGTCTTCAGGTGCTCAGAGATAAATATATCTGTATGTCATGCATGTCTTAACACTAGAACAGCCATGGAGAAAATGTCACTGATTCCCGCCGGAAGGGGTCAGATGACCCCACAGCTTATATGAGAAATATGAGAAAAATAAACAGTGTAAACTATATAATTACCTCTTAATATAAAAATATGAGGTTTACCACAGGTTTGAGTGACACATTTTTTTTTTTTTTAAATAAAAAAATATATATATTATAATATATTTTTTTTTGATGGAAGAGCCTCACATTGACGGGCAAAGAGCCACATGTGGCTCGCGAGCCATGGGTTGGCCACCCCTGCGTTAGACGCTCACAAAGTGCTGTGACTTTCCACATATTATATATTCCATATATATGTGGAATAACGCATGGACCGCGGAACGCATTTGGAATGGGTATGGCCAATTGTCCAAAATTATGTGACGTTGCTCCCTCCGCCCAAACCAAGCCACATGCTTGTAACGCATTTGTTCATTGATTATAGCCTACATTTAGTCACAATCAAAATAGTATCATAATATGCAATGCATGGCTGGCCAAACTCCCAGCCGAGCTAATACGTCCGTGCCTCGGTGTCCCCCATCGCAAAAGACCATCGAGGAAGTGGAGAAAATGAGGAGGTTTGATTGATTGATTGAAAACTTTATTAACAGATTGCAGAATGGGTACAATACAGTACAGCTCAATACACACAATTGTTAAGGGGATGCAGACCAGAGAAAGACTTTCGTCTTGTTTACATCAGGGTCCCCCATTTTCAATTCATCAGGCGCGCCGGCCAAATGGAAAAACACCTGTCGCTCCTACCTGGTGCCCGTGGAGTTCCAGAGAACCCCGCCCCACCGATCGTCCAACCCGGTGTGTGGAATTATTCCCCGCCGGCTTTCATTCACCGGCCCAGCCCAGAGTCTGTCTCTCTCTGGCTTTCATCGCCCATGGAGGCCCAATGATGTCGCGGCGCAAACCCCTATAGCCTCCGCTCCCTGCTACAGGTGCAGCCTCCCGGGAGCTCCCCTCCCGCCCCCCGCGGCTGGCCCTATTAATCAATGTTATCTCTCGTAGAGGCTAGAGCTAGACTGCTAGTCTAGACCGCTATTTTGAAATGGATGCACGTCTGTATGACGTATGAGCTTACCTCTGTGTGCAGCGACGCGTGCCGTGATAGGCTAGTTCAAGTAACTTGCAGGTGTCCTGGAGATATGGGGCAAATCCAATTGTGTAGCTTTTTTCCCTCTCCTTTCTCTCCAGATGCACACCGTTTAAAAATAAATTCCATGACATTTCAGAAAAGAATAATTGTAGGCACACTGTATAAAAAAAATATATTAATAATGTGCGGAGGGCGGCTGGGTGGCGCAGTGGGCAAGGCGCTCCCCACTAACGCAGGATATGCTGGTATCGAGCCCGGCTCTCGGCGTTGCTACCGGCTTGGCCGGCCGTCATACTAACACAATTGGCAGTGTTAGAGGGTGGGAAAGCCGGTGGGTGGGGATTTGACGTTGTGGACAGCGACTCCTACAGGTTGGTTGGGTGACGCCGGTGCGGCGGAAACAGGAAGTAGCGGGGGCAGCGTGAGCCTCCCACGCGTTACTCCTCGCCACTGAGAGTTCGAGCTGCTGCGGTGAAAAGATGCGACAGGCTGCCTCCTCGTGTACCGGAGGGAGGGGACACGTGATGCAAGGCTTCTATCATCACTACAGCTGTTACGAACTGGCTCAAGCTCGCAACAAGAATAGGGAGACACAGGCACAATTTAAGAAATAACAAAGAATTTATTGTCAGTAATATAAAGGAGCAGCCAATATGTAAGGGATAATGTATAGCTACGAGGTCATTGTCGCAAAAGAATTGACCGACACAGAGTTTAAAATACCGAGCCGCCTCGGCGAGGTATTTTAAACGTCAGTGAAGGTAAATTCTTTTGCGACAATGATCGAGTATAGCTATACATTATCCCGCTTATTACATGGCTAACTTACTAACAATATACCTAATTCATTTTACATCGACTCGCAACACTGGTTCTGGCTCCACTCGTCGCTCCGCCCCCTGTCATCGCCGGCAGCTTCCCCGGCAGCAGAACACCGGCAGTGTCTAATTGCACTGAAACAGTGTGTGTCAGTGGGCTTGATTGCGAACAGCTGCGCACAGCGGTCATTATTGTCCCACAGCGGTCATTATTGTCCCACAGCGGTCATTATCTGACCTCTGACGCGCGCTATTGACCAATCACAAGCAAGCATTTCAGCGAATGTGAAAACGCCATGTAATAAATATGAGTAGTGTGGATCAGCAGTGTGTGGATGAGTGTATGTGCAGCATGAATGTGTAAAAGCAAAGACAAGCAACCAAAACAAATTAACCAAAACTAAAAGCCAAATGACCAAAGAACCAAATAATCAACAAACAGCAACCAGACAAACAAAGAACCAAAAACAAATGGGGAGTTCGCCGGAGATCAGAGGCAGCCTCTCTCTGATGTCCTGCTGGGACACACCAGTCGCTCCAGCGAGTGAAGAGGGCTCTGTGGGACGCAGAGTATAGAGATATATGATGAGTAAACAGTAAGCAACATTCTGTCCTGTGTTGTCATTAGGGCTGACCCCTATTAGTTGAATAGTCGACTAATCGGTCGAAAGGAGCCGTAGTCGACTGCCAACCTCTTAGAAGCGTGGCTAACACTAATGGCACGCATACCAGAGGCTAACTGCCTACGAAAACAGGCACAGAGGCACTGAAAGATGATTTCACCCATCTAATGAACACACTAGACTAGACAAATATCAAGATGTATCCATCAGTAGACCAATTGCATGCGTTTGCAGAGGACAACAAGCCTTCAGTCGACTCCTTCAGACATTAAGCACCCCCCACAGCCCAAATGGAATGATACAAATATATATAATACATATTATACTTTTTTTATTTTTATTTTTTTTTGACTAATAGTCGACTAACGGCAAATTTTGGCCAATCATAGTAGACTATCCAAATCCTTAGTCTGGGACAGCCCTAGTAGTATTATATTTTCACTGTAGAAGTATAGGGTCTTAGCACAGTAGAAGTATAGTATCTGTTTACAGTAGAAGTACAGTATAGTATATGTTTACAGTAGAAGTACAGTATAGTATATTTTTACATTATAAATACAGTATAGTATCTGTTTACAGTAGAAGTGCATTATAGTATTATGTTTACAGTAGAAGTACAGTATAGTATATGTTTACAGTAGACATACAGTATATTATCTGTTTACAGTAGAAGTACAGTATACAATCTTTTTACAGTAGAAGTACAGTATATTATATTTTTACAGTAGAAGTACAGTCTAATATATTTGTACAGTAGGCATACAGTATAGTATCTGTTTACAGTAGAAGTACAGTATAGTATATGTTTACAGTAGAAGTACAGTATAGTATTGGTTTACAGTATAAGTACAGTATATTATCGGTTTACAGTATAAGTACATTATCTGTTTACAGTATATGTACAGTATCGCTGCTGGCGGGACAAAATCTCCTAAAGGCCTCTACATGCTACAGCAACTTCAAAGCAACTGCAACACAACATCAGTGCGATTTCAACGCGGTTGTTGCAGAGGGTCTTGTAGACTGTGTTGCGAGGATGTTGCGTACATCTCCTCCAAATCTAATCTAAACAACCGTTGCGTTGATATTGCGTAGCAGTGATTGGTTGGTAGTGAATGGGGGCGGGGCTGTCATAGAATAATATTGGTCCTGCAGAGAATACCATCCTCCATTGTTGTAGCCAGCAAGCTATGCTATCAATATTAGCTAAATAATTAGCGTCATAGCTGGCCTTTTTCTGAAAACCCAAGCACATATTGTTCCATAGCATACACCTTCAGTTGATCATGACAAATCCTCTCTTACCTTGATGATTAAAAAGCCTCCATAATTTAGTAAATAAAGCTGTAGCCAGCCAGCTAGCATTGATGCTATACAAAATGCTATCCACATTAGCTACATAGCTAACCAACTAAATACAATGGTATCCTGAGGTAACGTTAAATACAACGTTTGCTAGTCGAAATGACTGGACACACACAGGGACAAGTTAAACATCAATCAATTAATTTATTCCAACAGGTAGTTTGAGCTGCATGTGAGCCGAGGTCTTTCTCTCCTCTCCATTGGAAACGAATGACGTTACGTTAGCTCGAAAAAGCACAGAACCGGCCGACAAAAGTTAAGCTGCTAGCAACAGACACTATAATACTTCCGGTCTGGGGATTTCAAAATAAAAGAGCGACGTCTAAAAGCACCGGAAATACGTTTATTTTGTACATTATCTAACGTTAACATGAACCCAAACTAACTTTGATTAGTTTAGGTTCGTGTAACGTAAGATATTGTAAAAAATAAACGTCTTTACGGTGCTTTTAGACGTCGCTCTTTTATTTTGAAACCCCCCGCCCAGAAGTAAAAATGATGCTTATTTTTCTGCTTGTCATCAATGGGTTGGTTGAGAAGGGAAGTGTCATCTATCTAGGGAACCTAGCTACATACGGGGTACAATGTTACATAGGCTGTGCGTCGATGTTGCAGAGTGTCTGCAACACTGTTGCTTTGTCGAAGTTGTGTTGCAGTTGCTTTGAAGTTTCTGTAGCATGCAGAGGCCTTTACTCCATATATTTTTTTTTTTCTTTTTTTTATCAACTCAGTAGATCATCCTCCATGTGTGTGTGGTTTTACAAAGTCTACACAATGGAAAAGCATTAAACCAATCATCTGTCTAAACCTCGTAACTCTATTCGCCCTCAAATCTGTGTTCGTTTTTTTCATCTGCTGAAAAGTTGGGTTTTTGGAGTTATGAGGTGTTGTCCCGCCAGCAGCGGTATAGTATATTTTTACATTAGAAGTACAGTATAGTATCTGTTTACAGTAGAAGTACAGTATAGTATCTGTTTACAGTAGAAGTACAGTATAGTATATTTGTACAGTATAAGTACAATATATTATCTTTTTACAGTAGAAGTACAGTATATTATCTGTTTACAGTAGAAGTACAGTATAGTATCTGTTTACAGTAAAAGTACAGTATGGTATCTGTTTACTAACCAAGCTAACCTGAACCAAGCTAACCTGAACCAAGCTAAACTTACCTGAAATAGTCACTGCAGTCACACAGGAGGGCCTTGTGGGCATTAAACTCAGTGCTGTTGACTTTAATAACCACATCACAGAACCTTCCCTCCAGACGCAGGTCATTAAGGATTGTAGATGACATTGTTTCCTTTTCCATGTGGGGATTTTAAATTGTATCTACAGAATATATTTAAGCTTACAGACAAGTAGCCAGAAACAACAAGTGATATCTTCACTTGGTCTTCTGAGATGTGAGTCTTCTGAGAGAATTGTTGAATATACTGTACACAAATGTTCTAGAATGTCCTATTATGACATAATACTGTGACATCACAAATGTCCTAGAATGTTCTATTATGACATCATACTGTGACCCTTAATGTTCTAGAATGTTATATTATGACATAATACTGTGACATCACAAATGTTCTAGAATGCTTGATTATGACATCATACTGTGACAGCACAAATGTTCTAGAATGTTTGATTATGACATCATACTGTGACATCCAGTGATGGGAATAACGGCGTTACTAACAGCGTTCGTTTTTTCAGTAACGAGTAATCTAATGGATTAATATCTTAATAACACGGTTACCGTTACCGCCAAAAAATGCGGTGCGTTACTATGATTGAAGCTGTTTTTTTTTATCAGTCAGATCTCTGCGCGGAACCGGTAGGGCCAGTATGGCTGTGGCCCTACCTACTACATCAAACATTATGTAAACATTTAATATTTTAACATTTAATAATATAATATATCAGCAAATACATTTTCATTCTTATTGCACTTCGGCACGCTTCCCGGGTTAATTTCCACTATCTGTAAGCCTACGTAAAAAAAAAAAAATTTAAACGTGAACTAGCCTATCACAAGCGACAAATTCTGTTTCATAATGATTGATTGGCTATTGTGTCATGTGAGCACATTAGCTCACACTAACGCGCATCCATTTCAAATAGCGCTTTTCAATAGGCTGCTCACCAGTCCGTATCCACGTTTCAACCACCAGGATAAAATCCAGTTTGCGGTCCGTGAAGAGAGCGTTCAAGTTGAAGGCCTTGTTTGATAGCGAGCAAGCGTTGAATAGGGCCAGCCGCGGGGGGCGGGAGGGGAGCTCCCGGGAGGCTGCACCTGTAGCAGGGAGCGGAGGATATAGGGGTTTGCGCCGCGACATCCATTGGGCCTCCATGGGCGATGAAACCCAGGGAGAGACAGACTCTGGGCTGGGCCGGTGAATGAAAGCCGGCAGGGAATAATTCCACACACCGGGTTGGACGATCGGCGGGGCGGGGTTCTCTGGAACTCCACGGGCACCAGGTAGGAGCGACAGGTGTTTTTCCATTTGGCCGCCGCGCCTCCTTGTTTTCTCCACTTCCTCGATGGTCTTTTGCGATGGGGGACACCGAGGCACGGACGTATTAGCTCGGCTGGGAGTTTGGCCAGCCATGCATTGCATATTATGATACTATTTTGATTGTGACTAAATGTAGGCTATAATCAATAAACAAATGCGTTACGAGCATGTGGCTTGGTTTGGGCGGAGGGAGCAACGTCACATAATTTTGGACAATTGGCCCTACCCATTCCAAATGCGTTCCGCGGTCCATGCTCTGCGCCGAGAAGCAATACTTTTTTCCTTGGTTAGTGGGCAGTGCACGATTGGCTGAGGTTGAGTAAAATGTCATGGTAAGCCAATCAGAGGTAAAGAATCCAGAGTCTGACAAACAGCGACAACACAAGCGACTCAGTCAACGACAGACCGCGGTTCCGTGTACGTTTTGATAGTTTGTTTGGCGAGCCCAAATAATCCAAAATTAATCCAACGAACAACACAAGCGAGCAGTCAACGACAGACCGCGGGTCCATGAGCGTTTTTTGTTCACTCTTGTGTTAGTTGTGTTGCAGCGCAGGGCACTACAGTAGTGGAGGCTACAGCCTTATCAACAGTGCTGCACTTCCTGGGTTAATAGCACAGTCTTCAGGTGCTCAGATATATATATATATTATATATATATATATATATATATATATATATATATATATATATATATATATATATATATATATATATATATATATATATATATATATATATATATATATATATATATATATATATATATATATCTGTATGTCATGCATGTCTTAAATGTCATGATCTGTATGTTGTGTATGTCATGAATGTCATGAATTGAAAATGGGGGACCCTGATGTAAACAAGACAAAAGTCTCTCTGGTCTGCATCCCCTTAACAATTGTGTGTATTGAGCTGTACTGTACTGTACCCATTCTGCAATCTGTTAATTAAAATGTTCAATCAATCAGTATATATTTGTTATTTCTTTTTGGTATAGTGCTTAACAAGCATAATTTAATGTTGCTCAGTTGTGGCCGGTTGAGGGGCAATACATATCAAAAGTTCCAAAACATCTATTGTGTTTGTATTTGTATGATCCACTATATAAACATAGTAATTATAATATCTACGTATGGCATTTGATTGGAGGCTAGTCTCACTTTGTCCCACAGCAACATTAAAATAGTTTAGATTTGTGTATGTTGTTTATGTAACAAATTTACTTGAAAGTAACGCAATAGTTACTTTCTGAAGTAACTAGTTACTTTTATCATTTGTAACTGAGTATGTATTTAGTTACTTTTTGGAAGAAGTAACTAGTAACTGTAACTAGTTACTTTTTAAAAGTACCTTGCCCAACACTGGTGACATCACATGTTTGAGGTCGATTTGAATAATTTAAATAATATGTTGACATTAAAAAAGAACAAATAAATGATACAAAAAACTACATAAAACAATGATACAAATTATAATTAAATATTTAAGTGAAATGTATAGAAATAAAGAAAAATAAGACAATGAAATAAAGATAATAATTCATTTAAAAGCTATTTTAAAAAGGTAAGTTTTGAGCAGTGCCAACAGAGTCTGCTGTCCTGTCTGTAGGGTAAGCACTTATTCCCTCCCCCCTGAACATTTATGGAGATGTATGGGCCTTTTAAGTCAGGGATAAAAGTGTCTTTCAAGGATAAGTGAGCTCCTGCACTGATTATTATAGTTCAATATTCAATATTTGATCACCAAAACCCCCCAAAAAGCATAAAAAGGCCCCTCCCGCCCAAAAAGGGCCCCCAAAAATAGCACCTGCCCCTCTAAAGTCCTGTGCACGTCCCTGGACAGAGGGCTTTTGTATGCAGCACCAGGAGCGCTGCTTGTGAATTAATAACACTGCATGAAAGCGCTCTCTCCTGGGTGACATACTTTATCGCTGCTCCTGAGTCTCTGAGTCTCCTGGGAAAATTAATGGAGTATTAGTAGATCGATCCTCGCTTCATGCAGCCAAGACTAGCTTATCGTCACAGATCAGACCACCAGACGTCACCTGTGCCTTCTCTGCAATCCACAAAGAATGGATTGCACGGTGCTAGTTGCACCCTTACTTACAAGTCATGATGAATTGAAAATGGGGACCCTGATGTAAACAAGACGAGAGTCTTTCTCTGGTCTGCATCCCCTTAAACACATTGGGGACGAACCACGGATAAATCCGTGTTTCGAATCCATGCTTAAAGGACCAACCACGGATATCTCCGTGGCAAGGTTGTTTTGGCTTTTATTCCATTTTAATAACCTACTCAAGGTCGTCGAGCGGCACTGCAGATGTACCCTACTCTTTGAATTCGAAAAAGTGCATTACCGGCCAGATCCTCTTAGGGGCGCTATCTCGATAATGCAATGTTCCCTGTGGCAAAAGTTGTCTTTTTTTCTCTGGATTTCCAATGTAGTTTTCTACTGACCTGAAGCGATCCCTATAGCCTGTTGCACGGAATATGTTTTGGGAGGCGGATTTCACTATGCAGTAAAGGAATTTATCATCAGCCAATGGACATATCGATCTACCAGATGGCGATCGATAACTGGGAAATACTCTGGGGGATCCAACCGGCGCACGGTAAGATCTTTTTCACGTAAATTACACGCTGATCAGGCATTGTTTTGATAGCCATCCACCCAATCAATGAATGAGGCTAATGAAGCTAACACGGTTATTGGTAATAGATTTAGCTCTACAAACAGCCTCACAAACTATGCAAGTCTATTATGAAATTCTGGCCATCTAGAGTGATATTAGACGCATCCAAGTCGCCCCGAAAGTGTTAATAATTGTGTGTATTGAGCCGTACTGTATTGTATCCATTCTGCAATCTGTTAAATAAAGTGTTAATTTTATTCACCGTCGGCGTGTGAATGTGTGAGTGAACGGGTGAATGCGAGGAACAAAATTGTAAAGCGCTTTGGATAAAAGCTGCTATATAAATGCACCATTCATAATAATAATCATTCTTAAAATGTATTGCCTATATTTATTGTAACATATATTATCACCGATATAGGGCATACAGACCCACCCTTTATCTACACTGTACAATAAGTAAATCTTATCTTTGTATGGCGTATTGAGTTATTTAGGATTAGTAGTATGTTCTGTACGTGTATGCATAATGTTATAAGAGAAGGGGGAAAAAACTGTAAAATATTCATCATAGAAAATGTATTAATAAAAAAAAAAGTATGCTTCCGGTTTACTTTACGCTGCACAATGCAACGGGGCCCCCGAGGTGTTTAGCGGTGAGCCACGGTGCCGAGGAGACGTGCGAGGAGGAGACACTTCAGAGAGGATGAGGCGGTGGAGCTGCGTGACGAGGCCTTGATTCCAGCCTCACGAGTTGATGGGTGACACGTCCACACTGAAGCTCCCGCGCGGGGGGATTACGGTGACACGTCCACACTGAAGCTCCCGCGCGGGGGGATTACGGTGACACGTCCACACTGAAGCTCCCGCGCCGGGGGATTACGGTGACACGTCCACACTGAAGCTCCCGCGCGGGGGGATTACGGTGACACGTCCACACTGAAGCTCCCGCGCGGGGGGATTACGGTGACACGTCCACACTGAAGCTCCCGCGCGTGGGGATTACGGTGACACGTCCCCACTGAAGCTCCCGCGCCGGGGGATTACGGTGACACGTCCACACTGAAGCTCCCGCGCGGCGGGATTACGGTGACACGTCCACACTGAAGCTCCCGCGCGGGGGGATTACGGTGACACGTCCACACTGAAGCTCCCGCGCGGGGGGATTACGGTGACACGTCCACACTGAAGCTCCCGCGCGGGGGGATTACGGTGACACGTCCACACGTCCCTCTGATCGGCCTGATCCGTTCTGATATTAACGGGGGTTGGAGGAGTCGGACACAATCATCATCACCACAGGGCATCGGGTAGGGCGACAGCCCCAGAGACCCACGCTGCACACCTGAGCTCCTTCTCGCAGAGCGGTAGGTTAAGACACCTGCGTTAACTGGCATTAAAATGCATGAATTCAAGGGCGCGAGCGCATAAGCGGGGTCAAAATGACCCGTATTGGAGCCAATGTTTTTTAAGACATACAACACCAGAGGGAGTCTGTTCCAATGAATAATTTAGAGACACACTACTGCCGGATCCCGTGGACTTTCTAATGCCAACGATTTCTACTTCCAATATCCGGGAAAAACCCGCAACAGCGGTGCCGGAGCCTTTACCCCCCACGGACTGAAATTAGTCCCTGTTTGTTTGACAAATAAGACACGCTTCTTAAAGGTGCTGTAAGTGGTATTCTCTTTGTTAAGATACGTGTGACAGCCATCAATAATATAGAGTGTTTGGTCAGTAACATGGGTCTGAGTCTCCCAGTCCCTCCTCTGCAGTAAACAGAAAGTACATGTTCTGGTATCCCGTTCCCACTTCATCCAACCAGGAGAGAGAACCCTATAGATATCTTTTTAATTATTTCAAGAAATATTGCCAAGCCAAATTTGCTTACTGCAACTGGTAGATTAGACACATTTGCTTAAAGCTGTTTTTTATTTCTTATTTTTGTCGGGCAATTTGTGCAGTGTGGAGTTGGATTGGATTACGTGGGAATGAGATACCACTACCAGAACATGTATTTTCTGTTTACTGCAGAGCAAGAGGGACCAGCCAATCTATATCTGTTGTTGGAGTGTAGAGCTATTATTTTAACAAACATAAAAATACCACTAACAGCACCTTTAAACATGAATAGTAGTAGTTATAGTATAATAGTGTAGAAGGGTGGATTATCCCTGCTTGTGGGAGTAGTAGTACACAGACACTGGGTTGTAGGATACTATAGTATTGGACCTATAAGTACCCCCGTCTTTGGCCCGGAACGTCGTACTGGAGGGCTTGCAGCTGGAGTGGATGGGGCCCAGGATTAACTAACCTGGGGACTGGTACTCTGGTCTCCCTCGCCTTCCAAGGCGGTCAGCAGTAGCTCCCCACACACCCTCACTCCCTCAGTACCTCCGACAGCCCTCCCACACCCAGTGACTGTCAGTTCAATAGTATTATTGGGCTTCCCTTTAAGCAGTACCCTTCCTTGACCACCTGTATAGACCCTTCAAATGATATTCTGTAAATGGGGTGTAAGGGTTAAATAATTATGCAGTCACAATATTTACCCATAGAATAAAATAGCAGATGGAACTCAAAGAAAGAGACACACACAATGATCCCAATTAAATCTACGTTTAGTGAAGCCTGGGCAGATTATACATTACAACGTTAATGCTTACTCATATGGCACCGGGTGCTCTTGTTATCAATGTAGGGGAAGCTCTTCCCACCATAGGCACAGAGTGCTCAATACATTAAACCACCCCGCTTGTACTGGGGGAACCCAGGCATAGAACGTAGACACATTGGGAGTCTCAGAATCAAACAGTCAAATAAACCAATAACAAAAATAACCAATAAATGTGGGCCCACGTTATCAAAGAAAACCTAACCTAAGCCGGCTTAAATTGTTTGGGGTACCCCTTAGACACTGGTGATTAGCGTTCACTTCAATGGACGTTGCTGTTGATACATGCGGCACTGTTAGTACTTAGGCAAGATGGCCCACTCTTGTCACCACTAGTCCGGATGACAAGATGGCGTCGGCGATCCGCGAGCACAGCCAGCAGGTTGGGCGAACAGCAGGCAGTGGGTAGCGGGCAGAGCTTGCTGTATGGCTTCCTCTGCTGGTGGGAAGAGGCGTCCTCTGTACCGTCTGGGAAACGTCCACCGCTGCTGTTGCTGGCTTGCTTCCGTCGCGCGAGCTAATACTTTGTGCTACCTTAAACACAGCTAAGCTTTGGGTCTCGGCGCACCCTCCTGCTATTCGGTTACACTGTTAACACAACGTGGCTGGCTATACCACCGGTCTCTTCAGTGCCTCGCTCCCGGTAGTCTACTCAAGTCAGACGGAGCCGTTAGCGGCATGCTACTATACCGCACACATAACCGATAACGTTAGACGTTAGTCTCATTAGCTTAGACGTTAGTCCTTGGGTTCGGTTTCTCTTACTCACACACTATCGCTGATACTTCTAGGATAACCCGTCACTAGCAAGTATGTCTCATCACCCGTCGCTCGCTCCGGCGGGGCTCTCCTTTGTTGACTTCTTCAACGAGGCTATTCCAAAGCACCTCCCGTTGTGGCTGCGACCGTTCATGGCCAAGTCCAATGCCGAAGAGAACTTCCTGTTCCCCTCACCTCCAGGTGATTCCCTCTTCCTCGTTGCTTGCTTCTCTCCACTGCTCCACCTGCCACCACTGCACTCCGCCCCCTGCTGGCAACCTCCACCGGTCCCACGCAAGACCGCTCCAGAAAGGGAAACATAGCCTCAATGTTATTGCTAGTAATCCATACTGCATCTGGAGAAGAGTAGCACCTCACCTCGTCGTTAGACTGGGCGAGCTATCCAAAGGAACACTGTTAATCTATCCAAAGGAACACGGTCAGTCTATCCAAAGGAACACTGTAAATCACACGTTATACACACACAGGGAAAGTAACAGTTAGCTAGCACTACTGAATACTTTGTAGAATATTCAGGCTGCTACATTTCCCCCCACTTTAAACTTGTCCTCTGCAAGTTACTCAATGAAACCCGCTTAATGACATGAAATCGGTCCTTAGACCCACAGTTTCACACATTGTTCCATTAGTTTCACACACTGTTCTACAACCACCCTCTTCAGCACGTAGTCCTGGCGATACCGAATGGGTAGCCGACCTCTGGTGCTCCTCTGGGGCCGGGTTCGTTCAACCCCCCGTGCGTCTGCTTCTGTTAGTAGGCCCTCGGCCAGCACGTAGTCCTGGCGATACCGAGCGGGTAGCCGACCTCTGGTGCTCCTCTGAGGCCGGGTTCGTTCAACCTCCCCTGCGTCTGCTTCTGTGTCAGATTCGTCTGTCTCTGTTGTTAGGCCTCCGGCCACGGCTTCGCCCGCCGAGGCCTCTGAGGAGCCGCCCGCGGCGCCCTCCTCGCCCCCGTCTCCGCTGTCTTCTCCATCCTCGTTTGAGGGGACTGACTTTATCTCTCCTGACGTCCTCTCGACGTCCCTATGGCCACCCTCTGGGCCCGGCTTGACACCTGCCGGTGAGCGTCGGCGCCGGTATGGACGCCGACGAGGCCCCTGCTCTGGACTGTCCTCACCTCCTTGACCTCCTTCCGACCTGTTTCCCTGGTTCTCCTCTCTGTCTCGCCCCTGCTGGGAGCGGGGGAAACCCCTGGGTCGGAAACCTCTGTGGTAGTTCTGTCTCTGGAGATCCCGGTCTACCCCGTCACACTTTCTCCTCTCAGGCCCCCTCTGGTCGGCTTCTCTCCTTTCGGACCTCCTCCTGTCGGACTCTCTCCTGTTAGGCTCCCTCCTGTGGGGCTCTCTCTCCTCAGGCCCTCTTCTGTCAGGCTCTCTCCTGTTGGGCTCTCTCCCCTCTCTCTGTTCGGACCCCCTCTGGTTGGCCTTTCTCGTTTCAGACCCCCTCCGGTCCGGCTCTCTCTCCTGCTCTCTCGGGTCCGGCTCCTTCTTCCCAGGCTCTCTCCTGTGGGACCCTCTCTGCTCGGGCTCTCTCTGTTCAGACCCCCCCTGGTCTGCCTTTCTTGTTTCAGACCCCCTCTGGTCCGGCTCTCTCTGGTCAGCCCCTCCCCCGTTGGACTCTCTCCTGCTGGGCGAGCACATTCATCCCCAGCAGTCCCTGGATCGCGTCTCTCGCGAGTCCTCGGAGGGGGTTGTCCTTGACGATGAAGATACACTTGTCTGTGAACGTCATCTCCAGACACTTCACCTCTGCGTACAGGCACCCCACCACAGGGATCTCCAAACCGTTGGCGGCTGTGAGGGTGATCCAGTCGGCGGAGGTCAGCCGCCGCTTTGGGAAGTTCTGCTTGAAATGGCTTTCTGACACCGTCGTCACCTCGGCTCCGGTGTCGACCAGGCAACGGGTATCCACGCCATCTATGCGTACATCCAGGGTAAAGCACACCCCGTGTACCTTCTGCTCCTCTGAGCTCTCGGCGGCTGGGTCGACTGTGTTCGTCGCGACGGCGTCGATCACCCTTGGCGGTCCAGGTCGGAGCGCCTGCGGGCCCAGGGCTTCGGTGGCGGGGTCAGGGCCGGGGCGGGGCCTACCGACGGGGCTGGGGCAATCTATGGTGATATGACCCTGCTGTTCGCAGGCGTAGCATATCAACCTCCCGACCTCGTCTCGCCTAGGTCGCCGCCCAGCGGTGCCTCTCGCCCCTGCTGCGAGGCCTGAAACAGCTGTTCCTGACGCGCGATCAACCGCTCTTGGCCGGTGAACAGCTGTCTGATCGACTCCTGGAAGGGGTCGGTGAGGGGCGGGGTTTTGCGTCCCTCTGCGGCGGCGGCCTGAATCATGCCTCGGGCGGGATTCCTCGCGGGGCCCAGGACCATCTCTTCCTCGGACCAGTCTATCGCCTCCGTCATCAGGTCGATAAACTGCCCTCCTTACGGTTGTTCTTAGTGTTCTGTTCATTCCAGGTGTGTGTTTTCTCTATTGCAAATATAAAAAGAAAGCATGGAGGAACGGTTTTTTGGGTACAGGGATGATGGTGGACTTCTTCAGACAGGTGGGGATGACAGCCTGTTCTAAGGACAGGTTAAATATGTCAGTGAATACCGGGGCCAGTTGGTCGGCACAGACTTTTAGGACACGGCCAGGGATGCCGTCCGGTCCTGCTGCCTTCCTGATATTCACTTTCTTAAAGGTCCTCCACACCTCATGTTCTGTTATTCTGAACACTGAATCTCCATCAGTAGCGCCCCCCCTCCATTGCAGTGGTTTGTAGGCTGGTGTTGTTATTCACAGCCTCAAACCTCGCATAGAAGGTATTGAGATCATTTGCTAAGGAGATGTCACATCGTTCTGATGCCCTGCCACATACCTCTAGAGTCAGCCTGTTCAAACTGAAGTTCAACTTTATCCCTATAATGCCGTTTTGCCTCTATTACTGCTCTCATGACGTTGTATCTCGCCGTCTTGTGTTCATTCATGTTGCCTGTCACAAGCCCGGCGTTGTACGTGATGCGCACTTTCAGAGCCTCACGGACAGATTTATCTACTTTTTGATTTGGGTAAATTCTAATTGTGGTAGAGGGGATTGTTTCTTCTACCAGAGTACAGACAAAGTCAAGCACCGTTTCATTGTATTCGTTAATATTGGCTGTGTTATCACGGAACACACTGTGTATTCGAGAATATTCCAATAAATGCCGTTTATGAGGGAATCTTTCTATTTTCCAGAAATTTTCGAGAAAACGATAGCTTTTCGAAATGCTATAAAAAGAATATGAAAGGATTAAAAAACAATCCGTTTCGACAATGTTGACTGCAAACAAGTCATTGATAAGCGACGGGCAGATTAGACACATAGCCATAATTTAAAACATAGATTATGAGTTTTTAACGCTATCATTGAAGTGGATGCTGGCACTCAACAGGGTTTTCAATGTTAAATGGCCGGCACTGAAAGTGTTAAGCAAGCCAGGTGACGCAAAGACAACAAAAGTTAAAATGCTCAGTGTTCAAGATCTGAAATGCCTACTCAGAGTGCTTTATGTGATGAAGAGGCAGAGGGACCGTCACCAAAGCACCTTTGTTCGTCAGTGGGTGGGCCTCTCCATGACTAAACTAAATGTGTGTGGTGTATGCAAGGTACGGACATGAGGCACCCGAACAGGAAACAAGGCAAGCTGTTAAGAATCAACACACCGTCAGCATGGCGCTCCTTCAAGCGCCACACAATCCTCATGGAAGATGAGGAGCTCAGGGATTGTCTCACACGACTAATTGAGTCAACGACAGCACTGTCAGATCCTTACGCAAATTATGTAGTGTATTATATTATACACAATACAATTATATAATGTACCACTATGCCTGTTGGATGAAGCATATCCACCACACAGTCTTCAAGACAGATGATGCTATGCATAGGCGTAAATGTCCATGGCATGACAAGGAGTAAAGATCTAATAGACACTCTGCACAAGAGTGGTGTCTGCATCAGCTATGCAGATACACTGCTCCTCTATGACCACTGGGCTTTGATGGATATGTAGGCATCAGCAACCTGCCCACAGGAGATCGCAGACAGCAAGCCAGCTATCGTGATCATCGACAATGACAACTTCAAGATTGACACTATGACACGTGACTCTACAGGAGCCCATCGAACAAATGTCATGTATGTGCAGCCAGAGAACTATGAAAAGAAACCAGGCAAAGAGACTGCTGAAACGCTCACCAAGAAGAAGGAAATCTCTGCACAGCTAAAGCAGAAGTGTGCAGAACTGACAAAGGTTTGCCAGTACAGATGCCCCCCTGGTAGCAAGCGTGAGCCACCTGCTCGTCCCAGGGTAGATCCACCAGTGGATGGGTCAGCTCCGCAGCGTGCTCACTCTGTGATACATGCACTGTCTCGTGTAGACAATCATGGTACAAGACCACCACCTGAAGAGCAGCGAGTTCCAGGATACAGTGGTGCCCAGTCCTGCTGTCATCCACCACCCGACAAGAGCAAGCCTTACTACCACACAACATACAATGAACCTCCAAGCAAGTCAGTGGTGAATGACATCATGGTGAAACATGTGGAGGCCATGTGGCTGAAGAATATTCCATTATTTCTTGTTGGTGACCTGCCCACCTACAAGACAATCACTCAGCTCAAGGCGGAGAATCCAGAAATGTTCAAGGACATCATCCCAATCCTCAGAGCTTTCCACCAGCTGATGTCCTACATCTATGCGATTTACAAGAGATTTATTTACAAGGGCTCTGGAATGGCAGACACTCTGGTTACAGCAGGGGTAGTAGTGGAGGGGTCGGTAGACCAAGCACTAGGAGGAAACCACTACAGACGGGGAGTGCGGTGCATCCTGCTCTTGAGAGAGGTTCTTATCCAAAATCAACTGTCAAAGATGCTTGAGCACAAGAACTATCGGAAGACATCAAGGAGAACCTCAACATTCTGCGGAATGCACTGACTGAAACTCAAGAGGCTCTACAGACAGCTTACTGTGATCCACACATACCAAATGTTTTCCCAAAACCCGAAGACAGGTTCCCAGGTGCTGCTGAATCCAGTGAACTCATGGTCAACTCAGGAAACAAGGTCAGATTTCAGAAACTTGTGAAAGAACACGTGAAAACACAAGTTGGTCAAGTGCAGGGTGATATCATATACTGTGAGGGAGAAGTGTCAGCCAACCTCAGCACTGGCGTGCCTAATGGAGACTATATGTCTTCAAACATCCAGAGGCAGACACAATGCTGCTCTCCGCCTATGCAAAGGTGAGGACCACCGACTACACTGGACCTGTTGTTCAAGACTGTGAAGACACAGACATGTTTGTCCAAGCAGCTTATGTCTCGCAACAAATCAGAGGTGATCTGCTGATCAAGCGCAAGAATGCATTTATCAACTGCCGTGCAATGTTCTCTGAAGAGGTTGCAGACATCATCATACCTCTCCATGTGATCACTGGCAGTGACCACACCTCAGGCTTCTATGGGCATGCAAAGAAAAAGGTGTTGGAGAAGGTGTCAAGTCAAGTCAAGAGTTTTATTTGTCACGGCATACAAGTATACAATGAAATGCGGGTGGTCTTGCCCAGAACGATGTGCAATCCAGTGGTACAACATATAATAGAATCCAATAAAACAACATTGTGCAATAAACATAAACAGGTAAACATAGTGGGGCATCTCAGTATATGTACATAGTTATTTACAGAGCATGGAGGACATGCTAGGTCCCTTGGTAGTGCAATACACTGTTACTGTTGCTATACTATTCTTAAAGTGACCCTTCCTTTGTGGCCATAAGTGTGGGCGTGTGCATCATGAGTGCGTGCTTGCTCATGTTAAAGTGGCTGCTAGTGTGCGAGCGTGTACAGCGTGCGTGTCGTGTGTGTGCTCCTGTGCGCTTGTGTGTGTAGAGTTCAGTGTTCTGTGGCACTCAGTGTTCAGTGTTCAAGGCTCTGATGGCCTGGGGGAAGAAGCTGAGCCGAAGCCTCTCTGTCCTAGTAGCTGGGGTTCGCAGGCGTCTGCCTGACCTCAGCAGCTGGAACAGGCTGTTATTGGGGTGGTGAGGGTCTTTCATTATTCTGCAGGCTCTGGATTTTCACCTCTTGTTGTATAGAACCTGCAAGGGAGGTAGTGCAATACCCGTGGTACGCTCGGCTGAGCGCACCACTCTCTGTAGGGCCTTCTTGTCCTGTGCCGTGCTGTTACCATACCAGGCAGTGATGTTTCCAGTCAAGATACTCTCTACAGCTCCGTAGTAGAAGGACTGGAGTATCTTCCCAGATACTCTGAACTTCCTTAACTGTCTCAGGTGGTAGAGGCACTGCTTCGCCTTTTTTACGACTGTGTCTATGTGTGTTGACCATGTCAGATCCTCTGAGATGTGGACCCCAGGTACTTAAAGCTGCTCACCCTGTCCACGGTAGCCCCGTTTATCCTCAGTGGTGTGTGTGTCTCCTGCTGTCCTCTCCTATAATCCACGATCAGCTCCTTGGTTTTACCAATGTTCAGGAGCAGGCTGTTGTCCTGGCACCAGCGTTCCAGTACCTCAACCTCCTCCCGGTAGGCCTTCTCGTCGTTGTCCGAGATCAGCCCCACCACCACTGTGTCGTCCGCAAACTTCACTATGGAGTTGGAGCTGAACTTGGCCACACAGTCGTGTGTGTATAGTGAGTACAGCAGGGGGCTCAGAACACAGCCCTGGGGGGACCCGATGCTCAGGGTGATGGTGTTGGAGGTCTGATCCCCCACCCTGACCGCCTGGGGTCTTTCACTCAGAAAGTCCAGTACCCAGGCTGTAACTGAGGGGTACAATTCCCTGACTGTATTGATAAGTATGGTATCATTAAACCACTACCGCTTTATGTACTTTAACTACTGGCCATACAGTACACAATATCTAAATATGATGAACACTTTCCCACAATGAAATCGGGTCCACACAAAGGTAATAATCAAATATTTAATATATAGCAAAAGGTACATATAATAGTTACTATTACATTTATGATTTGAATGCACTTGTAAGGCAAATGAGTACTCGTAGGCAAATCAACACTGAATGTCCAATCTCTGGTTACGCAGGAAGCAAGTATACAACCTGGCTCTTAGGGAATTAGAACTATGGTACTCTTAATGATATAGCAGGATAATTCTGGAAGGGGTCCTCCCGGTTGTAGGCCGGTAGGGGGGGTAGGAGAGCCGTTGGTAGTAGACCGTCTGGTCAACGATGTCTAGGGAGACTTCAAGTACAGAAGACAGTGCAGTAGAATCTTGATCCGCAGATGAATACACCTTGGTTCTCTTGTAGGCTGTAGCTCCACAGTGAAGAAGAAGTTAGGCGACCTCAGTGGTCTGAGCGCCGACTCAACTTGACTCCTCTCGGGGGTAAATCCAACACTCACAGGCGTCGGCGATTATCCGCTCCACAAATCACAGTACCAAAGCAAATATATTCCAGCCGCATAGGGCTCAGCAGTCGTCGGGTAGGTAATCCAGTGTACATGTCCCTCGGTCCTCGTCTAGATCTCCTCGGAAGAAAGCGCCATGTGTGGTCGGCCCCAGCCTGGATAAGACTCTAGATAACACGAGGAAGCGTTGGAGATGCTGGTCACTTTAGAACTCTAACCGCACGATGCACCATACACGATAGACTATTATTACTTAATAGAAATACGGTGCCAAACTCTGACAATTCAGTTATTAATTCGCACGAGGTCTCAATGCTATTCTAAGGCCAAACAGGCCATACTACACCGCACGCGGTATCGTGGGTGAGGCTTCACGTTCTGTTACTTAGTTGGGTAGAAGGGTAAAGGACTAAGGGATAAGAGGACTTCTACATTTACTTGCGCCATATTTATATGCACGTGAACAAATAGTGCCACTCTCCTTTCGGTAGCCGTATTCCTGCGCCGAGCCGGGGCTAGTAGAGACATGTCTCGTCGGTACCATTGAACTTGGCTCCAAGGGGCTTGTCCCCTGGCGCCAGGTCCTTGTCCAATAAGAGAATGAACTATTATGGGCTATAGTAGGCTAAAGGGATATTCCGTGTATATGTACAAGGAACATACAAGGGATATCAAACGATATACAAATACTATTCAATATATATCAATAAATAAATATATATATTCGGTTTAATCTGATCCTTCATAACAGGCTCAGAGCGGAGCTCAGACCCAGCTCGATCAGCTTGTCCACCAGTCTGGTGGGGACTATGGTGTTGAACGCTGAGCTGTAGTCAATGAACAACAGTCTCACATAGCCCCCCTTCTGAAGGTCCAGGTGAGAGAGGGTGCTGTGCAGTACCTGGGAGACCGCGTCATCAGTGGACCTGTTTGGCCTGTATGCAAATTGCATGGGGTCCATATCACTGGGGAGGGAGGCACAAATGTGATCCTTGACCAGCCTCTCGAAACATTTCATGGCCACAGAGGTGAGTGCCACCGGTCTGTAGTCATTGAGACATGTTGGGGAGGGTTTCTTTGGTACAGGGATGATGGTAGACATCTTGAAGCAGGCAGGGACCACTGACTCCGCCAGGGATTGATTAAATATGGCGGTGAACACTGGGGCTAGCTGGTTGGCACAGGACTTAAGTATGCGTCCTGTTATACCATCTGGGCCAGCAGCTTTTCTGGTGTTCACCTGCATAAATGCTCTTCTCACACTGTGTTCCAACAACGAGAGAGCGTTACCGCCCCCCTGCGGTTGCCCCCCCCCCCCTCCACAACAGCCGGCGCGCCAGTGACGTCACTAGCTGTTAAGCTAGCGGTGCCACTGTCTGCACCAAACCGAGCGTAGAAAGAGTTGAGTTTGTCCGCGAGAGAGGCGTCGTCGCTCCCCATGGAGGGGGCGCTGACTTTGTAGTCAGTTATTGTCCTCAGTCCTCACCTTGTGTCGTTTTGTGCCATTTGTGTCTCCAGTTTATCAGCATATGTCCGTTTTGCAAGTTTTACAGCCTTGCGCAGAGTATAGACTGAAGCCTTGTACTCTTCCATGTTTCCCGACTCTCTGCCCAGGTTGTAAGCAGTGGAGCGGGATTTCAGAGCTGCTCTGATAGTACTGTCCACCCACGGTTTCTGGTTTGGGAACACCCGCACCTTCTTTGTTGGTACAATACTATCAGCCAGTGTTGTGATGAAGCAGATAACGCTGTCGGCGAACTCGCTGACATCACTGGCGCTTCCTTGAAACATATTCCAGTCAACATCCTCGAGCGCATCCTGAAGCGTGGCCTCTGATTGGTCGGTAAATTTGTCTCACATGACACGACGGCGTCACGTGATCTTTGTTTGTAAGCGGGGAATAACAAGATGGAGTCGTGATCGGATGAGCTTGTAGCCCCCGTCAATGGTGGAGCCGCTACAGCCTTGGAGGTGTATCAATGATTGTGGAGGTGTATCATTGTATCAATGATTGTGGAGGTGTATCAATGATTGTGGAGGTGTATCAATGATTGTGGAAGTGTGTCAATGATTGTGACGGTGTATCAATGATTGTGGAGGTGTATCAATGATTGTGACGGTGTATCAATGATTGTGGAGGTGTATCAATGATTGTGGAGGTGTATCAATGATTGTGGAAGTGCAACACCAGCCACAAACAGGGAGCCACCATATTGTTTTAAACAAGCAGGCCCTCTGGTTTCCATGGTTGCAACACGTACCATTATGTCACACTCACATTACCAGTGTGAATGTCATACACCTACTTAGCTGAGCCATCAGTGGATCTGTAAAAAACCTCTTGAAATTCAACTTGTAGAAATTAACAAATGTTCTCTCTCTCTCTCTCTCTCTCTCTCTCTCTCTCTCTCTCTCTCTCTCTCTCTCTCTCTCTCTCTCTCTCTCTCTCTCTCTCTCTCTCTCTCTCTCTCTCTCTCTCTCTCTCTCTCTCTCTCTCTCTCCTCCCTCTCTCTCCCTCCCTCTCCCTCTCTCTCTCCCTCTCTCCCTCTCTCCCTCTCCTCTCTCACACTATAATAAAAGGTCCTCATTCTAATATTTATGCAGAATAACTGCTGACTTCAGTGGTTCAATTATTAGAGGCAAATAATGAGAGATTAATGTAAAAGATGGATGGCCCCCGTGAGAATAGCCCGATATTCAAATAGAACGACTAATTAGAAGCTTTTAAAAACAGACTTTAATATTGATGGACAACACTCAGGGCAAAATAACCCGAAGCAGAGATGAGAAGGATCCTGCCATGTTGGTTTGTATCAATTCACCACAAAATTATAGATAACTGGGCCGGTTGTTCCCAGTGAATGATGACTGGAGTGCAACGAAGGAACCGTAGACAAAGCGCCACCCGACATGTCTGGAATTTCAATTCCCCCCCCCTTTTTTTTTTTAAAGCACCCCAAGTTCACAGGCAGTTAGTAGGTTTACTGTAATACCCTTATGAGCAGGGCACTTCACTGTACTGTAATACCCCTATGATCAGGGCACTTCACTCTACTGTAATACCACTATGAGCAGGGCACTTCACTCTACTGTAATGCCCCTATGAGCAGGGCACTTCACTCTACTGTAATACCCCTATGAGCAGGGCACTTCACTCTACTGTAATGCCCCTATGAGCAGGGCACTTCACTCTACTGTAATACCCCTATGAGCAGGGCACTTAACTCTACTGTAATACCACTATGAGCAGGGCACTTCACTCTACTGTAATACCCCTATGAGCAGGGCACTTCACTCTACTGTAATACCCCTATGAGCAGGGCACTTCACTCTACTGTAATACCCCTATGAGCAGGGCACTTCACTCTACTGTAATGCCCCTAACGGCTTCGCCAGACGCGGGAAAGTGAAGGGGAGAGAACTGACAATATCTCCGCGCAGCAATCTAGCGTGAGATCCAACGGTGCCAATTGTCGGTATTGCACAAAAAAAAACGCTATAAAACGCTGCAACGCCATTTTTGTTTTTTTAATTTCTCTTATTTCTTGGGATTATCGATCACAAAACAGAATTTGATTGCCATATATTGGAGCGCAGTTATTGTGTCTACCTTCTGTGAACGTTTAGCAACAATCCGAGTTGAAAAACTATCCAAAATGGCGGAGCAATGTCCATAATTAACTTTATTATTTACAGATTTCATTCACGGTTCTTGTGATACTAAATCCCAACTGGTCGCCCATGTTCGTCTTGTGTTTGGATTTGAGTGGGTTTGAGTTTCCAGAGCGCTGATGTGTGAGGAGGGAGACCTTGTACCTGAAAAAGACAGGAAGCCAGTGTAGGGAATAGAGTCTGGGTGTGATGTGATCATATTTCCGCCTCTCATCAGGATCCTAGCAGCACAGTTCTGAATGTACTGGAGCTTCTGGATGCTCTTGCTAGGGACCCCGATAAGCAGTGCGTTGCAGTAGTCAAGCCTTGAGGAGACAAAGGCGTGAACGAGTTTTTGGGCATCTGAGTGTGGGACGGAGTCTGGCTATGGAAGAATAAGGTTTTGCACAGGTGCTTAATTTGGTCAAAGGTCAGGTGGGGGTCCATTTTTACACCCAGGTTGGTGACTACTGGTGAGAGGGGGAGGTTCTGGCTGGAAACGGTGATGCTGGTTATTGGGCATGATTTGATCTGGTGTGGGGTGCCGAAATACACTGTACTCCACATGCAAATACACTGTTTCAAGATTCAAGATTCAAGATTCAATAGTTTTATTTCAAACCACAGTGTTAGTGTGGCTACATTTACCATTGTCTAGCAAAACAACATTTGAAAAAATAAATTAAATGGGAAAAGAGGAACCCCCCCCCCCCAAGAAAAAATGCCAGAAAATGTACACTGTTTTCGAAAGGAGATGGAAGAAGCAAAGCTTATCCGTTTCCATCCCCCATCAATAACTAATTGCAAGATTATATATACTTCAGCAAGTACAATACGACACGATTTCCAATACACAACATATGATACAATACAATTTGCAAATACTTCAACTACACACACACACACACACACACACACACACACACACACACACACACACACACACACACACACACACACACACACACACACACACACACACACACACACACACACAGACACAGACACACACACACACACACACACACACGCACACACACACTAGACTATACTCTCATGTCACCCTTCCCTTCAAATCATTCTCATACAATAAGTTGGACTTCCTCCCTGGTATACTTTGCGAACACCATCTTTTTGAACTTCCTCTTTAATATACTTATAGATTGACTGGATTCGGTCTCCTCCTCCAGATCATTCCACAAGGTAACTCCACACAGAGAAATACACATAGCCTTCCTGGTTGTTCTTGAAGATTGCTGTTCCAGTTTGAGTTTCCCTCTAAGGTTATATCGTTGGAGTCCCGCTCTCTCACAGAACATGTTCTGTATCTTGTCAGGAAGGCTGTGATAGGCCTTTCCCCCTGACTCTGCCCCCTCTAACCCCGACGACTATGCCCTCCTCCTCAACTCTACTCTCTCTGACTCCCTTGACTCACTGGCACCCCTGAAAACCATCACTGTCTCATTCACCACCTCCTCCCCCTGGTACACTCCGGAACTCCGCTCTATGAAGAAGACCGGCCGTCAACTAGAACGCCTCTATAAAAAAACCCACCTCACCATCCACGCCGACCTCCACAAACAGCACGTCTCCTCCTACCGTGATGCACTCCAAGCTGCCAAATCTGCCCACTACTCCACCATCATCAACAGCAGCAACCGCAACCCCCGGACCCTCTTCTCCACTGTCAAGAAACTACTACAACCCCCGGACAATAACTCACTCTCCTCCCCTGACCTCTGCAACTCATTTCTCCTCTCCTTCAATAATAAAATATCTCTAATCAACAGCTCACTGACCGCCCGCATCGCCAATTCCCACACCCTCGCCCCCCCCCCACTATCATTTTCCCCCCACCTGACTCCATCCCTCCCACCCCTTTTACTGCCTTCGCCCCAGTCGACTCCTCCTTCATCATGGACCTCATGACCACCTCCAAGACCACTACCTGCTCCCTTGACCCCCTCCCCACTACTCTCACCAAAGCCTGCCTCCCAGCTCTCATCCCCCACCTCAGCGCCCTTTTCAACCAGTCACTATCCCTAGGCCACGTCCCCTCCCCCTATAAACTCGCCGCTGTCACCCCTGTCCTCAAAAAACCCACTCTCGACCCATCCAACCTCTCCAACTACCGCCCCATATCCAATCTTCCTTTTGTTTCCAAAACACTGGAACGCATTGCTGCCTCCCAACTCCACTCCCATCTCCAGTCCAACACCCTCTATGAACCCCTTCAGTCTGGCTTCCGTCCCGCTCACAGCACCGAAACTGCACTGGTTAAAGTCATCAACGACCTCCTCATCTCTGCTGATTCCGGTGCCCTCAACATCCTGATCCTACTCGATCTCAGTGCAGCCTTTGACACAGTGTCTCACTCCATCCTCCTCCAAAGGCTGCACCAACTGGGTGTTGAGGGCACAGCACTTGGCTGGTTCTCCTCCTACCTCACAGACAGACACCAATTCATCTCCCTCTCCAGCCACACCTCTTCCCCCTCCCCAGTCACACAGGGGGTTCCCCAAGGCTCAGTCCTTGGCCCCCTGCTCTTCATCTGCTACATTCTCCCCCTTGGTCACATCATCCGTAAATACCACCTCAACTTACACTGCTACGCTGATGACACCCAAATCTACATCAGTACACAATCCCCCCACAGCCCACCCCTCAGTCACATCGAATCCTGCATTACCGAACTCCAAACTTGGATGACTCACAACTTCCTCAAATTGAAGACGGAACTTCTCATTATTGGCACCAAAACCACCCTCACCAGATCTGGACCCATCACACTCACCATCAACAACTCCACCATCACCCCCTCCCCCCTAGTCCGAAACCTTGGTGTCCTCCTTGACCCCACCCTCTCATTCGACCCCCACGTCTGCTCCATAGTAAAAATATCTTACTTTCACCTCCGCAACATTGCAAAAATCCGTCACTGCCTCTCCCCCCCTGCTGCTGAATCCCTCATTCACGCCTTCATCTCCTCCCGCCTGGACAATTGCAACTCCCTCCTCACTGGTATCACCTCCCGCTCCCTCCATAAACTGCAAATGGTCCAAAATTCAGCCGCCCGCCTCCTCACTAACACCCGGTCCCGTGAACACATCACTCCTGTCCTCCACTCTCCCCACTGGCTCAAACACAGTATAAACTTTAAAACACCACTCCTCACCTTCAAAGCCCTCCACAGCCTGGCCCCCCCCTACCTGACTGATCTCCTTCTTCCCTACCACCCCACCCGCTCCCTCCGGTCCTCCTCCACTGCCTCCCTCACTGTCCCGACATCCAAACTCAAAAACTTTGGAGATCGGGCCTTCTCTCGTACTGCACCCCGACTCTGGAACTCCCTCCCTCAGTCCATCAGAGACTCCCCTACACTCTCCACCTTCAAAGCTCGCCTCAAAACCCACCTATTCTCTCTTGCCTTCAACCCCCCCCTCCAACCTGATTGATGTCTGTCTCCAGTCTTTTTGTGCTATCATGCTGTCTTCCCTGTTCCCCCCCATGGTCTCATGTTCCTTTTGTTTTTGTTTCTTTGTTGTTTCTTTGTTTTTGTTTCTTTGCTTTTGTTTCTTTGTTTTTACTTTTGCTCCCGACTATTGTCAGCGACTTCGGGTTATTGAGAAGCGCTATATAAATCAAATTAATTATTATTATTATTATTATGACTCTGTACATGAACTGGGCGGTTTTGTAATACACTGTACACCATTCAAATACACTATACACCACATTCAAAATACACTGTACACCACATTCAAATCCACTGTACTCCACATTCAAATACACTGTACACCATTCAAATACACTGTACACCACATTCAAATACACTGTACACCACATTCAAATAACACTGTACACCACATTCAAATACACTGTACACCACATTCAAATTACACTGTACACCATTCAAATACACTGTACACCACATTCAAATAACACTGTACACCACATTCAAATCCACTGTACTCCACATTCAAATAACACTGTACACCACATTCAAATACACTGTACACCACATTCAAATTACACTGTACACCATTCAAATACACTGTACACCACATTCAACTACACTGTACACCACATTCAAATTACACTGTACACCACATTCAAATAACACTGTACACCACATTCAAATCCACTGTACTCCACATTCAAATACACTGTACACCATTCAAATACACTGTACACCACATTCAAATACACTGTACACCACATTCAAATAACACTGTACACCACATTCAAATACACTGTACACCATTCAAATACACTGTACACCATTCAAATACACTGTACACCATTCAAATACACTGTACTCCACATTCAAATACACTGTACTCCACATTCAAATACACTGTACACTGGTAGACGAATCAGAAAAGTACCTGACTAGCTGCTAATGACATCATTGCCTCAAATCATTCACTGAGAACATCACTCTGAAAGCACCTTCACACCCTTCTCCCCGATGTGTCGTTTCATTCCACTTTGAGCACTTTTTTTTGATCAAAGGTGGAACGTGATAACAGAGCGGTGCCTTTCATAAACACATCCATGGATCAGCGATAAGACCCTGCCAGCGAGGCGCCACAGAGGCCGTGATGTTTATCTACCTGTGTCTTCTTTCAGGGTGCAGACGTTCTCTGGGTAGCGGCGTTTCAATACCTAACCTATTCCTGTTGGCCAAATGTAATCCAGTGACATGACATTGACATTCAGCGCACGCCATTACCCCAAACATCATGGCTGCCAAAATTGAAAGACGGAGCGATCGGCAATATAAATGCCACAGCATGTACCCCTCCCCCCCCCGCCTGACAATAGAGAGCCGTTCAGTGGGTGAAATGAGGAGGTCCACTGTGCATGATATGAACCTGACAGTACATGCAAGACACCTCGCCATGTCTT
Source organism: Notolepis coatsorum (assembly GCF_963971535.1). Classification (NCBI taxonomy): domain Eukaryota; kingdom Metazoa; phylum Chordata; class Actinopteri; order Aulopiformes; family Paralepididae; genus Notolepis; species Notolepis coatsorum. Next base: position 46,132 of record NW_028170153.1, read on the forward strand.
TTTTTTTCTATTTATTTTTGGGCTTTTTTCTGTATTTTTTCACCCATCCCAATTTAGTCGTTATGCCAATTCCCTTCCTGGCCGTTGCTTGCATTGCCCCACTGTCGGCCTGGGGAGGGTGTAGAACTACCACATGCCTCCTCAGATGTGGAGTCGCAAAACGCTTCTTTTCACCTGACGTGAAGAGTTTCATTGGGGGAACCTGACGCGTGGGAGGTTCACGCTATTTCCCCCAGATCCCCTCCCTCCCTCCCTGCTGAACAGGCTCCCCGACCGACCAGTAGGAGTCGCAGTTTACAACGACCAGGACACAGCTGGATTAGATCCCAGAGTCTCTGCGGTGGTAGGCGAGTGCTTAGTCCACTGCGCTACCCAGGCGCACCCCACTTCGCCATGTCTGCTAAACTATTTCCATTAAAACTCATTCCCGCCACTTATTGTTCAATTGGACTGCATTTTATATGGTTATTTTTATCCAAACACGCTTCACATCTCGTGCCTCACATTCGCCCGTTCACTCACACACCGACGGTGGAGGCAACCGCACATGGTGTTGACCTGCTCGTCGGAGAAGCTAGGGGTTAAAGGAACTTAAAAGAAATTAGCTTATTTGCCATCTCCCCCGGAGTTAGACAAGCAGAAACATACCCAAATCAAATCAAATCAAATGTATTTGTAAGGCCCGACAACACACGTTAATGTCCCCATGGGCTGGACACGTCTTCTTTAAACAAGTCAAGAAGAAACATAACAATAAGTCACGAAAAAACAAGAACACCATAAGGTCCAACAAATTGAAAATAAATGCAAAAAAATGAATGAATGCAAACACTCCCAGACACCCTACGCGAAGGTAAGGAAAAACTCACTAAAACCTAACAATAGGAAAAAATGCACCACAGGCAGTGTGGAGGAGAGAAACCTTAGAAGGGCCATTCAAGGGGGGATCGCCCTTCTTAGATGTCGGTGATAGTAGTGTTGCATACTGACAGTTGGTAAGCATGCACTCATGTGTGTAGTGAAACACAGATGAGTGCATGCAATAGCAACTCAACATTTTGAAAAATTAAAGATAGAGCTGATAGCGATAGCAACTGAACATTTTGAAAGATTAAAGATAGAGCTGACAGCGGATCTATTTGAGGCACAGGGGCGCGCAAAGAGGGTCACATACTCCCCTCTTCTTCTGTGCATGCAGTAGGAGTAGGAAGACCCACACAGTTAGCCTAGCTTAGCGTCATTCACTGGAAGAGGTTCCCAAAAAGTTGGCGTGTTCCTTTAAGTGTCTTGCTCAAGGACAATTTGACACGCTGCCGGGAGGAGTTGGAATCGAACCGGGAACCTTCCGATTACCTGGCGGCCGCTCTTGCTCTTGAGTTTACTTTTTCAGGGACAACTTCACGATCGTGCCAGTTACAGCAGAGGCTGGTTTGGAAGACTTGGCAATTATTTATTAAACAGACTGCTTACATTGCAGTAGAGAATTGCTATCTGGCAACAATATTCCATTTTCTAGAGACGTCTGCAGGACAGGAGGTAAACTAGAGACGTCTGCAGGACAGGAGGTAAACTAGAGATGTCTGCAGGACAGGAGGTAAACTAGAGACGTCTGCAGGACAGGAGACAAACTAGAGACGTCTGCAGACATCTCTAGTTTGTCTCCTGTCCTGCAGACGTCTCTAGTTTGTCTCCTGTCCTGCAGATGTCTCTAGTTTGTCTCCTGTCCTGCAGACGTCTCTAGTTTGTCTCCTGTCCTGCAGACGTCTCTAGTTTGTCTCCTGTCCTGCAGACGTCTCTAGTTTACCTCCTGTCCTGCAGACGTCTCTAGTTTGTCTCCTGTCCTGCAGACGTCTCTAGTTTGTCTCCTGTCCTGCAGACGTCTCTAGTTTGTCTCCTGTCCTGCAGACGTCTCTAGTTTGTCTCCTGTCCTGCATACGTCTCTAGTTTGTCTCCTGTCCTGCAGACGTCTCTAGTTTGTCTCCTGTCCTGCAGACGTCTCTAGTTTGTCTCCTGTCCTGCAGATGTCTCTAGTTTGTCTCCTGTCCTGCAGATGTCTCTAGTTTGTCTCCTGTCCTGCAGACGTCTCTAGTTTGTCTCCTGTCCTGCAGACGTCTCTAGTTTACCTCCTGTCCTGCAGACGTCTCTAGTTTGTCTCCTGTCCTGCAGACGTCTCTAGTTTGTCTCCTGTCCTGCAGACGTCTCTAGTTTGTCTCCTGTCCTGCAGACGTCTCTAGTTTGTCTCCTGTCCTGCATACGTCTCTAGTTTGTCTCCTGTCCTGCAGACGTCTCTAGTTTGTCTCCTGTCCTGCAGACGTCTCTAGTTTGTCTCCTGTCCTGCAGATGTCTCTAGTTTGTCTCCTGTCCTGCAGATGTCTCTAGTTTGTCTCCTGTCCTGCAGACGTCTCTAGTTTGTCTCCTGTCCTGCAGACGTCTCTAGTTTGTCTCCTGTCCTGCAGATGTCTCTAGTTTGTCTCCTGTCCTGCAGACGTCTCTAGTTTGTCTCCTGTCCTGCAGACGTCTCTAGTTTGTCTCCTGTCCTGCATACGTCTCTAGTTTGTCTCCTGTCCTGCAGACGTCTCTAGTTTGTCTCCTGTCCTGCAGACGTCTCTAGTTTACCTCCTGTCCTGCAGACGTCTCTAGTTTACCTCCTGTCCTGCAGACGTCTCTAGTTTACCTCCTGTCCTGCAGACGTCTCTAGTTCACCTCCTGTCCTGCAGACGTCTCTAGTTTGTCTCCTGTCCTGCAGACGTCTCTAGTTTGTCTCCTGTCCTGCAGACGTCTCTAGTTTGTCTCCTGTCCTGCAGATGTCTCTAGTTTGTCTCCTGTCCTGCAGACATCTCTAGTTTGTCTCCTGTCCTGCAGATGTCTCTAGTTCACCTCCTGTCCTGCAGACGTCTCTAGTTTGTCTCCTGTCCTGCAGACGTCTCTAGTTTGTCTCCTGTCCTGTAGATGTCTCTAGTTTGTCTCCTGTCCTGCAGATGTCTCTAGTTTGTCTCCTGTCCTGCAGACGTCTCTAGTTTGTCTCCTGTCCTGCAGACGTCTCTAGTTTGTCTCCTGTCCTGCAGACGTCTCTAGTTTGTCTCCTGTCCTGCAGATGTCTCTAGTTTGTCTCCTGTCCTGCAGACGTCTTTAGTTTGTCTCCTGTCCTGCAGATGTCTCTAGTTCACCTCCTGTCCTGCAGACGTCTCTAGTTTGTCTCCTGTCCTGCAGACGTCTCTAGTTTGTCTCCTGTCCTGCAGATGTCTCTAGTTTGTCTCCTGTCCTGCAGATGTCTCTAGTTTGTCTCCTGTCCTGCAGACGTCTCTAGTTTGTCTCCTGTCCTGCAGACGTCTCTAGTTTGTCTCCTGTCCTGCAGACGTCTCTAGTTTGTCTCCTGTCCTGCAGATGTCTCTAGTTTGTCTCCTGTCCTGCAGACGTCTCTAGTTCCTGCTGAACGACTACGGAAAAAATCATGTTGACCGAATTACATCTTAGCACCGCTAAGCAGGGACGTGCACAGGACTTTAGAGGGGTAGGTGCTCAAAAGCTGAAAAGGGCACTGGGCCTGTGCTATTTTTGGGGGCCATTTTTGGGCGGGGAGGGGCCTTTTTATGCTTTTGGGGGGGGGGGTTTTGGTGATCAAATATTGAATATTGAACTATAATAATCAGTGCAGGAGCTCACTTATCCTTGAAAGACACTTTTATCACTGACTTAAAAGGCCCATACATCTCCATAAATGTTCAGGGCGGAGGGAATAAGTGCTTACCCTACAGACCCCAAGTCTGTTAGGACAGCAGACTCAGTTGGCACTGCTAAAAACGTACCTTTTTAAAATAGCTTTTAAATGAATTATTATCTTTATTTCATTGTCTATTTTTCTTTATTTCTATAAATTGTACTTAAATATTTTATTATAATTTGTATCGTTTTATGTCGTTTTTTTATCATTTTATTTGTTCATTTTTAATGAACGTATTATTTAAATTATTCAAATGGAACTCAAACATGTTCTGTTGTGATGTCACCAGTGTTGGGCTAGTTACTTTTAAAAAGTAACTAGTTACAGTTACTAGTTACTTCTTCCAAAAAGTAACTAAATTACTTACTCAGTTACAAATTATAAAAGTAACTAGTTACTTCAGAAAGTAACTATTGCATTACTTTCAAGTAAATGTTTTACATAAACAACATACACAAATCTAAACTATTTTAATGTTGCTGTGGGACAAAGTGAGACTAGCCTCCAATCAAATGCCATGTATGTAGATATTATAATTACTATGTTTATATAGTGGATCATACAAATACAAACACAATAGATGTTTTGGAACTTTTGATATGTATTGCCCCTCAAGAGGCCACAACTGGGCAACATTAAATACGAGATTACTCGTTACCGAAAAAACTAACGCAGTTAGTAACGCCGTTAATAACTGGATGTCACAGTATGATGTCTAATCAAACATTCTAGAACATTTGTGATGTCACAGTATGATGTCATAATAGACCATTCTAGAACATTTGTGATATCACAGTATGATGTCATAATCAAACATTCTAGAACATTTGTGATGTCACAGTATGATGTCATAATCAAACATTCTAGAACATTTGTGATGTCACAGTATGATAGAACATTCTAGAACATTTGTGATGTCACAGTATGATGTCATAATAGAACATTCTAGAACATTTGTGTACAGTATATATTCAACAATTCTCTCAGAAGATATCAGATCTCACAAGCCAAGTTGTTTCCAGCTACTTGTCTGTAAGCTTGAATATATTCTGTAGATACAATTTAAAATCCCCACATGGTAAAAGAAACAATGTCCTGTACAATCTTTAATGAGCTGCGTCTGGAGGGAAGGCTCTGTGATGTGGTTATTAAAGTCAACAGCACTGAGTTGAATGCCCACAAGGCCCTCCTGTGTGACTGCAGCGACTATTTCAGGTAAGTTTAGCTTGGTTCAGGTTAGCTTGATTCAGGTTAGCTTGGTTAGTAAACAGATACCACACTGTACTTTTACTGTAAACAGATACTATATTGTACTTCTACTGCAAACAGATACTATACTGTATGTCTACTGTAAAAAGATACTATACTGTACTATTGCATTACTTTCAAGTAAATGTTTTACATAAACAACATACACAAATCTAAACTATTTTAATGTTGCTGTGGGACAAAGTGAGACTAGCCTCCAATCAAATGCCATGTATGTAGATATTATAATTACTATGTTTATATAGTGGATCATACAAATACAAACACAATAGATGTTTTGGAACTTTTGATATGAATTGCCCCTCAAGAGGCCACAACTGGGCAACATTAAATACGAGATTACTCGTTACTGAAAAAACTAACGCTGTTAATAATAACTGGATGTCACAGTATGATGTCATAATCAAACATTCTAGAACATTTGTGATGTCACAGTATGATGTCATAATAGACCATTCTAGAACATTTGTGATGTCACAGTATGATGTCGTAATCAAACATTCTAGAACATTTGTGATGTCACAGTATGATGTCATAATCAAATATTCTAGAACATTTGTGATATCACAGTATGATGTCATAATCAAACATTCTAGAACATTTGTGATGTCACAGTATGATGTCATAACCAAACACTAGAACATTTGTGATGTCACAGTATGATGTCATAATCAAACATTCTAGAACATTTGTGATGTCACAGTATGATTTCATAATATATGTAACTGCCCCCCGGCTTGGTCTTGAAATAAAGATGCGGTTATGTTTCGTACAGATGCTTTTATTTATTTTCTCTTTTTTCTCTTGTATTTCAGCTTAGCAGTACTGTAGCTTTTCTTTGGTACTTTGTACAGGTAGTGACGGTTGCCTCATTTGGTCCGTTTGCACCTCGTTTGCACCTCGTTTGCACCGTGAAAACTGCATAGGACAGTCAAACACAAACATACAATTAGTTACATATTTCACATTTCAATATTGTTCACATGTCGTTCATTATTATACCAAAGTGTTCAAACAAACAATTGTATTAAAGATATTTAAAGGGTGAACTCGTCTTCCATAGCAAAGGCACTCAGGGAAAAACAATGATATATAATAACGTTACTTGTCCGGCAGCAGGTGCCTTTGATTAGAATCTGCTTCGTGAGTGCACCACTTTATATGTTTATAAATGTTTGGCGGTTACACACATAAATATACAACAACATATCTTCAACAACAGTAATAATAATAATACATTTGAGTGTTCGACATACCTTATTCCGCTTTACCAAGGGTAGTTAATTTAACTGGAGTAAGGTCCTTCCATCATACAATTCGCTGCCTGCTCCGTCGTTATCTGAGTTACTTCCGCCTTGGTCACACAGAAAGCTGTGACCTTTATACTAAAGAAAGACGAGCTCTGCCCCCATGTGGACACTAAATGAAAGTGCACAAGTGGCTCCGAAATATTATTTTCTTAGATAGATAAATAGAGGGCTCAGTATTCTGAGCCTATACAGAGAAATTGATCATCTAGACCAACGCAAATCAAAGCTTACTGACAGTAAAGATGATAGGCATCTTTACCCTTGGCGGTCAGTTACACTCCCACCAAATCCTGCTATGACGGATAAGCACAAAAACAATTAATTTAGTCATACAGGATTTCCCTTTAGATTTCACATAGCATCAAAATAATATTTTTCAAGCATTTCTATACTAATTACTCTCGAGGAGGAGTACCAATTTCTGGATCGGTCGCTCGAGGACTGAAGGTCTGGTAGAGTGATCTTTTCGCTCCCCAGTCTGTATTTTTACTCGACGTACTAGACCGTCGCTCTCTGGAGTGGCTTCGACAACCCGACATAGTTGCCACTGGCTTCTTGGCAGGTTACTGTCCTTGAGGATGACTATGTCGTTCACCTTGAGGTTACGCCGTGGTACGTGCCACTTCTGGCGTGTAGAAATGTTCAGGAGGTATTCCTTCTTCCAGCGGCTCCAGAATTGTTCGATTAGGTACTGGACTCTGCGCCATCTCTTGGTTGCATACATGTCCTCTTTAACAAATCTCCCAGGGGGTGGAAGAGCGATTTTAGACTTCATCATGACGAGATGGTTTGGTGTTAAGGGTTCTAGCGCCATAGGATCGTTGATACCATCTACTGTCAGTGGTCGGCTGTTTACAATAGCTGTAGCTTCATAGAAGAGTGTTCTAAGAGAGGCGTCATCAAGTCTGCCTGGACACAGAGCGATAGTGGCGTTCAGCACATTTCTTACTGTCCTGATTTGACGTTCCCAGACACCACCTGCATGGCTGGCGGATGGAGCGTTGAAGACAAATTCACACTGTTTCTCTGCTAGAAAGATCTCCAGTAAACTGGCGTCACATTGTTTGAGTGCTTCTTTAAACTGGTTTCTAGCTCCCACGAAGTTAGTACCGTGGTCGCAATGAAGTTGCCGAACAGCTCTTCTGAGGCTGATGAAGCATCTCAAGGCGTTAATGAATGAGTCTGTTGATAAGTCTTCAAGCATCTCGATGTGGACAGCTCGTGAAGCTAGGCAAGTTAGTATCAGGCCATACCTTTTGTACTCCTTTCGAGCCTTTTTAATCAGAAAGGGGCCGAAGCAGTCCATGCCACTGTATGAGAAAGGCGTGAGTCTTCCACACGCTCTTTAGGGAATTCAGCCATTTGCTGCTCTTGAGTAGGTCGTCGGAGTTTCCTGCATCGTACACAGTTGTGAATCAGCTTGGCGACTAATTTGCTCCCACCAATGACCCAGAATCCATTTGCTCTCAGTTCCATTTGGGTTTGACTTCGGCCTTGGTGACAAACTTGAGCGTGGTGATGAGCCGTAATTAGCTTGGTGATAGGGCTGTCTTTTGGCAAAATGATGGGATGTTTAATTTCTTGACTGAGGGATGAGCGTCTCAATCTTCCACCCACACAGAGAAGTTCTTGATGCAGAATTGGATCAAGGGAATGGAGAGCACTTGAACTTGGGAGAGCATCTCCTTCCTGGCATCTCTTAATTTCCTGAGAGAAGGCTTGCTGCTGGACAAGCTTGATCACTATTTTGGCAGCTCTTTCTCGTTCTTCGACTGTCACCAGTTCGGTGTTGTGTACTTTTCCCGATCCCAGCCTCTTGATTCTTGCGACTACTTTCAGGATCTTTGACCATGAAGAGATCTGATTTAGGCGACTTAGAATGTCTGTACAACTGTTAACTTTGGTTGTGAAAGCTTGGACAGCCTTAACCTCAGGATCGCCTACGAGTAAGTCTGCGAAGGGATTCAGTTTGGGATGTACTTCTTGCTCCCAGAGAAATGTAGGACCTGACATCCAGTTTGTTGAAGGAATGTGAGATGCCTGAAGGCCTCTGGAGGCATGATCTGCCGGGTTCTCTGCTGTTTCGATATAGTGCCATTTACTTGGGTCAGTGTTTTCTCTTATCAGTTGGACTCTGTTCGCGACGAACACATGGAACCTTCTTGCCTCATTATTGATGTAGCCCAGAACTACTTGTGAATCTGTCCAGAAGAATTCTTCATCGATCTTCATCTGCAGTTCTCTTTTCAGCAACACACTTAATTTGGTTGCGACCACTGCCGCTGAGAGCTCTAGTCGTGGGATGCTTGAGACCTTGGTGGGTGCTACTCTTGCTTTAGCCATCACAAGACTGGAGTGTACTGTATTTTTGTCATTTTTGTACCTGAGGTAGGAACAAGCACCATACCCCATGCTGCTGGCATCGGCAAAGTGATGCAGTTCCGTCTTGATGATGTTGCCGAAGTCATGTGGGTGATAGCATCTAGGGATTGTGAATTCCTTTAAGTTATGTAGCCCGATCTTCCATTCCTCCCACCGTGGCTTTAAGTCATCTGGCAGTGGATCGTCCCATCTTATGCCTCTGCGGCATAGTTCTTTGAGTATGCGTTTCCCGCTTAGGGTGAATGGGGCAACAAACCCGAGTGGGTCATAAAGAGAGGCGACGATGGAGAGGATTCCTCGACGGGTTGAAGGCTGGTCTTTCATGTTGACATTGAAGCTGAAGGTGTCGTTGTCTATAGACCACTGAAGGCCAAGTGCATGCTCAGTTGGGGTCGCTTCCAGCTTAAGTTCGAGAGGGTCAGTGATTGTTGCTCTTTCTGAGGGTTTCACACAGTTGAGGACGTCTTTGTGGTTAGAGTTGCATTTGTGGAGGCGCAGGCCTCCTCGTTTGCACAATTTTTGTGCCTCGATGATCAGTTTCTTGGCCTCTTCGACTGATGAAACGCTGGCTAACCCATCATCAACGTAGAAGTTCTTCTCAATGAAGGCTGAGGCTGCTGGGTAGTCTTCTCTATGTTGGTGTGCCATGTACCTTAGGCCAAAATTGGCACATCCAGGAGACGAAGCAGCTCCAAAGAGGTGAACTGCCATCCTGTATTCCTGTGGTTCCGTTTCCAAATCACCTTCCCTCCACCACAGGAACTTGAGGTATTTTCGAGAGTCAGGGTGGACGAAGAACTGGTGGAACATTCTTTCCACGTCGCAGATTATGGCCACGTCTTCCTTTCTGAAGCGGCATAGAACTCCTATTAGGGAGTTGATTAAGTCGGGACCGGTCAATAGACAGTCATTTAGGGAAACTGCACAGAATTTAGCTGAGCAGTCAAACACGACCCGTAGCCTGCCAGGCTTTTGAGGGTGGTAAATGCCGTGATGAGGAAGGTACCAAGCGGTCTCTCCATATGAAGTGGTATGGTCAAGTTCTGCGTCACCTTTCTCGATGATGTCTTTCATGAAAGCCTTATAGCGTTCGTGATACTCTTTATCCGTCTTTAGCTTCTTCTTTAGAGACTGGAGGCGGACTGTAGCTAGTCTCTTGTTGTTTGGTAGGGATGGTGGGCTGCTACCCTTGAAAGGTAGAGGCATCTCGTAGTGTCCATCTTCTTTCTGTCTGATGTTCTCGCTGAGGAATTGTATGAAGTGAACATCTTCTTGAGACACGTACTTGTCCTCGTAGTTCCTTTCAGAGAAGTCCGACTCAAGTACTTTAAGGACATCTGTTGTAGACGGGGCTGGTATTTCTTTTACTGACACTCTATGTACAAAGCTCTGGCTCCCTTGTCGGTCCAGATGAGGGTTAGATGAGCCTATTATGCTCCAGCCAAGCTCTGTCCTCTGTGCGAAAGGTTCGTTTTCACAGCCTGTGATGACTTCGAGTGGAGCTAGCGCTGAGGGACAATCACATCCTATTAACATACCCACTTCACAGTCTAGAAGTGTTGGCAACTTGTTTACGAGATGCTTGAGGTGAGGCCACTGTAGCGCTGTTTTACCAGTAGGAATGTAGGATTTGTCTACTGGGATGAAGCTACGAGTGTAGGCTTGTGGCACTCTGATGTTGTTTGCAGAATGGAGTCCTCTGATTTGTAGGCCGCTGACACTCTTGCTGGTTATAACTGTATTTACAGCAGTCATTGTACTGAGTCTCAGCTTCACAGGTTGACTTTCCACACTTAACTCCTTAAGCAGGTCCTCTAAGATAAACGTTGTATCACTCTGTGTGTCGAGTAGTGCGTAAGTGAGCACCGTTATCTGTGGCTCTTGAACTGAAGACACAAGGACTGGGACAATGCTTGAGGTCGCAGAAGCACATCGGGTTGTAGTGTGAGACACGACTCTGCGGACTTCTTGGCCCCGGTAGTTTGCAGTAGATGTGCCACTCTGGGTTGTCTCTGGTGCTTGTGACCTCTCTTCGTGCAGACATGTTGGATGACGACGGTTGCAGGTGTTGCAGGTATGTCGCCGTTTACAGTCCTTGCTGGAGTGTCCCTTCTTTAGACATCCAAAGCAGAGGTGATTTTGGTAGATGTACGTTCTCTTATCCTCTATAGACCTTGATGCGAAGTTAGTGCATGTAGCAATGCCATGATTCTCATTCTTGCAGATTGGGCAAGGTGGTCTGGCTCTATAGGGTGAATACTGTGTCTCCACGATGTTGCTCTTTATGTGAGTGCTTGTATTCAACGCTCTGGCTCTCTTGGAAAACCTCTCGTCTGAGGCTCTGGAGTTCAACAGTAGTGGGGTAGCGATGGGGTTACAAGCTATTCGTGCCTCTTTGTTCAGAAACTTTGAAAAGTGTGCAAGACTTGGATAGCTTCCAGATTTATCTAGCTCTTCTACGATGATCCTGCTCCATCTTCGCACAATCCACTCAGGTAGTTTCTTGAGCAGTTTGTGGTTCTCTTCACAGTCGTTCAAGATGTCCAGCCCTCGGACATGTGGAATTGCCTCTGTGCATCCCTGTAGGAAGTCTGCAAACTCTCGGAGCGCCAGAGGATCGTTTGTGTTTATCTTAGGCCATCTCATTAGCTTGTCTCTGAACGCCCTTTGTATAATGAAGGGGTTTCCATACCTCTCTTCCAACACTCTCCAGGCACCTTTATATGCTTCCTCGGAGTCTCTGTAAAAGAATCCTTCCACAGACTTACGAGCTTCTCCAGTAAGGTACATTTTCAGATAAAACATTGTATCACTTGTTGGGAGAGGCTTTCGATGTATCAGGGTCATGAAGGTCATCTTCCAATCAACAAATTTCATAGGGTCACCGTTGAATATTGTTGGTTCTGGTGTAGGTAGGCGATTCATGCTTAATGCACTTGTGATTGCTTCGGCTAGACTGAAGGCCTCTTGGTTTGCCGTCGCGCTGGGAGATGCTTGACGTTGGAATGCTGTAGGATGTAGCGGAGCACTATATTCAGGATTTTGGTAAGCAGTATTTATTTCATGGTCAGTGACTTCTTCTTCGTTGTCTAGATCACTTCCCGAACTGTATGCCCTCACTCGGGCTGCTGCTACCTGGACTTCCTTCTCTGCTTGTAGCTGCTGTAACTTCATCCTCTCCTCCTCCAGCTTACGTCGACTCTGTACCTTCAACTTCTCCATTTCCATCAGCATGGCTGCCTCTTCCCCCTCTAGTTGGAGGAGACTGGTTTGCTGAGCCTGGATCACTTGCATGGCCTTTACCTCTTCCACTTTAGCCGCGAGTTCAGCTTCCCTCCGCCTGTTTGATGCCTTGGAACGTTGAGAGTGAATTGTTTCAGTATTTGTGTGACCATATACAGATCTGTACTCTTCTTTGTTCAGAGCTATTCTCACCCTCTCCTTCTCAAGTCTTTCATTAAAATCTTCCTCTTTTGTTTCCAGCTGCTTACACACAAGCTCTTGGGTGTCTGTCGTCAGCTGAATACAGGCGTCCATTTTATTTGCGATCTCAGGAGTCGTGGCATGGTTACGTAAAATGGACTCGTATAAACTTCTTACTAAGTCACAACTTGCTTGAATGTCTTGTTTTAGTCTTTCAAGTTCTTCTGCTGGACAGAAGGTTCTTAGCTTCCCTCTTGCTTCCTTGGCTATCTTTTTCCACTTCTGATAAGCTTTGTTAAAAGCTTTCTCATTCCTCTTATCCTCCACTTCACGGTTTTCTTTTCCTTTCTCGGTTAGAGTTCTTTGGCGAGCACCCGTTCTGTTCTGTTCCAACTCCAAGAGGTTGCCAGCTTCGTCTTCTTGGGCCAACATTGTGCTTGATCACATACACTCAAAATATCAAATAACTAGATGGTATTTAAGAGTTCCACTTGCTGGGATGGATATCAGACAGCATAATATTAATTAAATATACAGGAGTTGCCACACGTCCGTGGTATTGCTGGGATGGATACCAGACAGCATGAGGGTAATTAAATATACAGAAGTTGCCACACATCCGTGGTATTGCTGGGATGGATACCAGACAGCATAGGGTTAATTAGATATACAGGAGTTGCCACACGTCCGTGGGTTTGCTGGGATGGATACCAGACAGCATGAGGGTAATTAGTAGGTTCATTCTTACTTCTCTTCATGCATGTATTTTCTTTAGTGTAGGGTCCTCAACATACATGTGTTCTCTTCGGAGTAAGATCTTCCTCTTACATGTATTTTCTTCAGAGTGAGGTCTTCATTGTACATGCATTTTCTTCAGAGGATGGTCTTCATTGTACATGCATTTTCTTCAGAGTGAGGTCTTCAACATACATGCATTTTCTTTGGAGTATGGTCTTCATTGTACATTTATCCACTTCAGAATAAAGTCTTCATAATACATCCATCCTCTTCAGAGTAAGGTCTATTTCACATTTATCCACTTCAGAAATGAGGTTTCATAATACATTTATCCTCTTCAGAGTATGGGTTTTACTCACTGTTGCTCATCTTCAGAGTATGTGTTTTACTCACTGTTTATCATCTTCAGAGTATGGGTAAGTCTTCGCTCACCACTGGTCGGTAAGTTTTCACTGTAACTGCCCCCCGGCTTGGTCTTGAAATAAAGATGCGGTTATGTTTCGTACAGATGCTTTTATTTATTTTCTCTTTTTTCTCTTGTATTTCAGCTTAGCAGTACTGTAGCTTTTCTTTGGTACTTTGTACAGGTAGTGACGGTTGCCTCATTTGGTCCGTTTGCACCTCGTTTGCACCTCGTTTGCACCTCGTTTGCACCGTGAAAACTGCATAGGACAGTCAAACACAAACATACAATTAGTTACATATTTCACATTTCAATATTGTTCACATGTCGTTCATTATTATACCAAAGTGTTCAAACAAACAATTGTATTAAAGATATTTAAAGGGTGAACTCGTCTTCCATAGCAAAGGCACTCAGGGAAAAACAATGATATATAATAACGTTACTTGTCCGGCAGCAGGTGCCTTTGATTAGAATCTGCTTCGTGAGTGCACCACTTTATATGTTTATAAATGTTTGGCGGTTACACACATAAATATACAACAACATATCTTCAACAACAGTAATAATAATAATACATTTGAGTGTTCGACATACCTTATTCCGCTTTACCAAGGGTAGTTAATTTAACTGGAGTAAGGTCCTTCCATCATACAATTCGCTGCCTGCTCCGTCGTTATCTGAGTTACTTCCGCCTTGGTCACACAGAAAGCTGTGACCTTTATACTAAAGAAAGACGAGCTCTGCCCCCATGTGGACACTAAATGAAAGTGCACAAGTGGCTCCGAAATATTATTTTCTTAGATAGATAAATAGAGGGCTCAGTATTCTGAGCCTATACAGAGAAATTGATCATCTAGACCAACGCAAATCAAAGCTTACTGACAGTAAAGATGATAGGCATCTTTACCCTTGGCGGTCAGTTACAATATAACATTCTAGAACATTTGTGATGTCACAGTATGATGTCATAATAGAACATTCTAGAACATTTGTGTACAGTATATATTCAACAATTCTGCACTCCAATGGACAATGTAGTTGATGACGGGGTCCAGAAGAAGGAGAAGAAGGAGAAGAAGAAGAGCCCATAAAAATAATTGCGGAGGGCAGTAATACGCCACGATGCGTCTACACTGCGGGAAATTCAAATAAGAAGAAGAAGAAGAAGTTCTCAGATCTCACAAGACAAGTGAAGATCTCACTTGTTGTTTCCGGCTACTTGTCTGTACGCTTGAATATATTCTGCAGATACTATTTAAAATCCCCACATGTAAAAGGAAACAATGTCCTGTACAATCCTTAATGAGCTGCGTCTGGAGGGAAGGCTCTGTGATGTGGTTATTAAAGTCAACAGCACTGAGTTGAATGCCCACAAGGCCCTCCTGTGTGACTGCAGTGACTATTTCAGGTAAGTTTAGCTTGGTTCAGGTTAGCTTGGTTCAGGTTAGCTTGGTTAGTAAACAGATACCATACTGTACTTTTACTGTAAACAGATAATATACTGTACGTATACTGTAAACAGATACTTTACCGTATGTCTACTGTAAAAAGATACTATACTGTACTTATACTGTAAACAGATACTATAATGTACTTCTAATGTAAAAATATACTATAATGTACTTCTACTGTAAACAGATACTGTACTTCTACTGTAAACCGATACTATACTGTATGTCTACTGTAAACAGATACTATAATGTACTTATACTGTAAACCAATACTATACTGTGTGTCTACTGTAAAAATATACTATACTGTACTTATACTGTAAACCGATAATATACTGTACTTCTACTGTAAACAGATACTATAATGTACGTATACTGTAAATCAATACTATACTGTGTGTCTACTGTACAAATATACTATACTGTACTTATACTATAAAAAGATAATATACTGTACTTCTACTGTAAACAAATAATAGTTCAAGTTCAAGTTCAAGTTCTTTAATAGTTGTCATACAGAAGTACAGAATACTTTCATACAAAATGCTTCTTACTGTTACGCTCCAGAGACTGTGCTAGACAAGATAGTATCAAATAACATAATAACATAATATAGCATGAATTTAGAAGAAGAAAATGAGGTCACAGTGTTCGGTATAGACATATGTACAATGTTCTGAGTTACCATATAATATACAATACACAATACTATGCAGTGTACTAATGTACAGTACTATCTAGTGCAAAGCAGAAATGGGATGAGGTACAATTTTAGGTACAATTTACAGTAAGGTGTACGAGTTGTAGTGCAATCCTTCATCCATAAATATAAAGTGTGGGGAGTGGGTGCTACAGTGTGTTTGTTTAAAGTGGGTGTGTGCTATAAGTGTGTGGAGTGGGTGCTACAGTGTGTTTGTTTAAAGTGAGTGTGTGCGTGTGGATGTGTGTGCTATGTGCGTTTGGTGGTTGTTGTTGTGTAGTGTTCATTCATTGTTCGTTTAGCAGCCTGATGGCCTGGGGATAGAAGCTTCTTCTGAGTCTTTCTGTGCTCGCCTTGAGACTCCTGTATCGCTTGCCTGACCGCAGCAGTTCAAAGAGGCAGTTGTTCGGGTGACTGGAGTCTTTAATGATTCTCTTAGCCTTGCCCTTGCAACGCTTGTAGTAAATGTTCTGGAGGGTGGGGAGCCCCCCTCCAATTGTGCGTTCGGCTGAACGTGTCACTCTTTGTAGTCTGCTTTGGTCTTGTGCAGTGCTATTCCCAAACCAGGAGGTGATTTTACTATATACTGAACTTCTACTGTAAAATATACTATACTGCACTTCTACTGTAAACAAATAATATACTGAACTTCTACTGTAAAATATACTATACTGCACTTCTACTGTAAACAGATAATATACTGTACTTCTACTGTAAACAGAAACTATACTGTACTTCTACTGTAAACAGATAATATACTGTACTTATACTGTAAAAATATATTATACGGTACGTCTACTGTAAAAAGATAATATACTGTACTTATACTGTAACAAATATACTATACTGTACTTCTACTGTAAACAGATAATATACTGTACTTGTACTGTAGACATATAATATACTGTACTTCTACTGTAAACAAATAATATACTGTACTTCTACTGTAAAATATACTATACTGCACTTCTACTGTAAACAGATAATATACTGTACTTCTACTGTAAACAGATAATATACTGTATTTATACTGTAAAAATATACTATACTGTACTTCTACTGTAAAAAGATAATATACTGTACTTATACTGTAAACAGATAATATACTGTACTTATACTGTAAACAGATACTATACTGCACTTCTACTGTAAACATATACTATAATATAATGTTACTGTAAACATATACTATACTGTACTTCTACTGTAAACATATACTATTCTTCTACTGTGCTAAGACCCTATAATTCTACAGTGAAAATATATTACTACACAGGACAGAATGTTGCTTACTGTTTACGCATCAGATATCTCTATACGCTGCGTCCCACAGAGCCCTCTTCACTCGCTGGAGCGACTCAGAGAAAGCAGTCTACACTATCCCTGGGGTGTCCCCGGGTATGATGCAGCTCATCATAGAGTACTCCTACACACGCTTTGTGCTGGTGACAGCAGAGAACGTGAAAGAGCTTCTGGTGGCTGCAGACCAGCTTCGCGTCACTGGCATAGTAGGAGCGTGCTCTGACTTCCTAGAGGGCCAGCTGTCTCTGGAAAACTGTGTCGGCATCTGGAGGTTGGCGGACATCTACAACTGCCCTGACCTGAGGCGCAAGGCCCATCTCTGCATCGTGTGCCACTTTGAGGAGATGTTGCACGTCTCACAGGAGATTGTGGAGCTGTCCCCGCAGCAACTGGTGGACATCATCGAGAGGGATGACCTGAACGTGAAGAGCGAGGAGACGTGTTCGAGGCCGTCCTCCGTTGGATTGACCACTCCCGTGAGGAGCGTAAAACACACATCCCTTTGCTGCTGCCCAAGGTAACTAATTGTATTACGGATACACAAACATGGTTGCTAGTGCCTGAGCCACATTTATTTTTTATTTTATTTTTATTATTTTACTTTTTCTTGTTTGTCTGTCTCTTGTCAAGGTCATTATGATTCATGTTACTGTTATTATTGTTGTCGTCGCTGTTGTCATTGTTATTATTATTATTATTATTATTATTATTATTATTATTATTATTATTATTATTATTATTATTATTGTACTGTTATGTTCTGTTTTATGTATGAAAAGAAAAGAAAAACATTTATAAAAAATTGTATTACTGTGCATTACATTAAAACAACACTAGGTTCCCTAGTACAGTGGTTCTCAAACATTTGGGTCCAAACTGTTACCTAGCAACAGAAACCGTCTACAACCGATGTCTAAGTTGTACCCGCTGTCTGCTTGTCTCTTCCCAGGTTCGCATGGGCTTGATGAGGCCTGACTACTTCAGGAGCAACGTCCAGAACAACCCTGTGGTGAGGGACAGCCACGACTGTAGGCCCCTCATCCTCAGCATCCTGAACCCCCCTGGCTCCGACAGGCTCCCAAACCCCCTGACACACCCACGCCGGCCCCAGGAGGTCCTATTGGCCATTGGAGGCCTGGGTGGTGGCAGCATGACCATGGAGGCTTACGATATCCGAGCCGGTGGATGGATGGACGTGAGTGTTGAGGGGGAGAGTCCCCGGTGTGACCACGGCACCGCTTATCTCCACGGTCTGGTCTACTGCGTCGGCGGCCATGATGGCGTACAGCCTCTCAGCAGTGTGCGCAGGTTCAACCCCGTCACTCGCAGCTGGCTGCAGGCGGCTCCCATGCACTCACGCCACTATCAGCTCAGCGTGGTCGTGTTGGACGGCTGTATCTACGCCATGGGAGGTTGGGACGGACACGGGTACCTGAACACCGCCGAGCGCTATGAGCCTGAAACCAACCAGTGGACAGTGATCTCACCCATGCTGGAGCACAGGAGCCAGGCCGGGGCAGCAGCCCTCCAGGGCAAGGTGGGTGGAACTGAGGGACACAGGGTGCTAGATGAACACAAGGAACGTTAGATCAGAAATCATAAATGTCTTTATTGCCAAGTAAGCTTGCACATACAAAAGATGTGTCTGGGTCCTTTGGTGCATCAACATTAACAGACAATTAAAGTAGAATGAAATCAAATGGAATATATAAACTAAATTAGAATAATCTTTCTTATTACAGGTTTACATCTGTGGTGGCTACAACAGGACGAGGTGGGAGGGTCTGCTCACAGCTGAGTGCTACAGCCCAGACACCGACCAGTGGACTCTGATCGCCCCCATGAGCAGCAGGCGTTACGGAGTGGGAGTCGCTGCATACGGAGGACATGTCTATGCAGTAGGTGCACACAGAGACAAATGCTTTATACTAGATATTTCTATAGATATTTATCAATTGACTTGTAATGCTGCTGTGATGCCCTCATTTCCCTAAATGGATTAATACAGTGTCTGCCTGCCTGAGCCACACACTAAAACATTCCTCTCATGTGTCCTGTCCTCAGGTGGGAGGGAGAGACAGTGGAAACATCCTGCGTAGCGCGGAGGCCTACAGCCCCTTGACTGACTCCTGGAGCGCCCTGCCCGACATGATCACCCCCCGCAGCTAGTTTGGCATCGCGGTGCTGGACGACCTGCTCTTCGTGGTCGGAGGCTTCACTGATGGCTTCTCCATCTCCAACGTGGAGCGCTACGACCAGAGCAGCGACAAGTGGACTGTAGCCGAGGACATGGAGACCAGGCGCTATTACCTAAGCTGCTGCATAATGCATGGCCTGCCATTTTACATGAGCCAGTACGCTGCTCCCCGTGGAGGAGGAGGAGGAGGAGGAGGAGGAGGAGGAGGAGGAGGAGGAGGAGGAGGAGGAGGAGGAGGAGGAGGAGGAGGCATCTAAGAACCTTAAACATGTATTAGACCATTGCTGTTTACATAATGGATTAAGATGCAATCACTCAGTGACAGCCGGGGTCCACTTTCCCATAATGCATGCTGAACCCCATCTGCACACACACACACACACACACACACACACACACACACACACACACACACACACACACACACACAAACTCTGCCCGCACTGCCCGTCTGAGAGAGCAGGGAGAGAGAGAGAGAGTGAGATATAGCCCGCGCTGCCCGTCTGAGAGATGGGAGTCAGGTGAGGAGGAGGCGGCGTGTGAATGGAAGGACTGGCCGAGGGGCTAATAGGAGCTGTCAAAGGCTCAACTCCTTTTTTATATTTTGAAAGTTGTAATTGTTTCGTTTGCCTACAAGGACAATTAGAGGTCGGTTTGTAGGAGCCAAATCATATGATGATAAATTGTATCTTTATTGCCCCCTTAGACATATAGTTTATTATGGTATTCGTGCTTTGTGTTTATTAATATATGTCAATGAATTCCAAGATGGAGACTTACCTGGTCAACTCCCCTTTTTCCCCACGTTCCCCCTAACCACTCCTATAACATGGCAGGTGATTTAGAGTTCATGCAGGCCCAGGTAGAGCGGTACCATATCGTTTTTGACCGCACTCAATTCACATTTGATTGACAGTTTACGTTCATTTACATAACCCTTTTTGTTGGTTTTATAGTAGTAGGCAGCTATTGGGGCTGTTGTGACTCGCTTTCCAATAAATCCCGTTTGTTTTGAAAGTACATGGGATCAGCGTCATCTTTTCTTTTGGACTGCAATCCGGAGTGTGTCGGACTAACAACGCATATTACCTGGAGCCTCAAGGCAACTGTGGTTCGTATGATTGCCTTCACAATTAGATTAGATTAAAATGTAGTGTCATGATACAGCACAAGTAAAGTACAACGGACATATCTGTGGCCTCCAACCAGTGCTAATGTAACATTACAGTACATGCACACTCTCTTAACTTTACCTATTAATTATGAATATTTTCTTTGAAAGTTCAGTCTAGATTTAGAGTATGAACATTAACCAGTCCCTAAGGGAAAATCCATACATCTAAGGGAAAAATCCACTGTAAAACCTGAATTCCTATTATGTAATATTAGATACAGAGAGAGAGAGAGAGAGAGAGAGAGAGAGAGAGAGAGAGAGAGAGAGAGAGAGAGAGAGAGAGAGAGAGAGAGAGAGAGAGAGAGAGAGAGAGAGAGAGAGGTCTCAGTAACCTGTAACCAGGAGAGAGAGAGAGGTTAGGGGTAGTTAATGGAGAGAGGGACAACCTCAACGTTAGATAACAGCGCTCTCTCTCTCCTCACAGTCAGTGGACACCGTGAGTAATTTAGTGCAACAGGCCTGTAGCCATATCGAGCCATATCCCAGTCCTGGAAGGAAGGACATTTTATATGGGCTCTGTCCAGCAGGGTGCGCCCATACGGTGTTCATGGTTTGACAAGTATGAGTGTAACAAGTGTACAGTGTGTTATGTTAAACTTGGGCCACACAGACAGCCATGGCTGCAATTTACATTTAATTTAGATTTAATTTAGTTTATCTTGAGGTGTTGCATTGTGTGTCACTGTCTGTGTGTGTGTGTGTGTGTGTGTGTGTGTGTGTGTGTGTGTGTGTGTGTGTGTGTGTGTGTGTGTGTGTGTGTGTGTGTGTGTGTGTGTGTGTGTGTGTGTGTGTGTGTGTGTGTGTGTGTGTGTGTGTGTGTGTGTGTGTGTGTGTGTGTGTGTGTGTGTGTGTGTGTGTGTGTGTGTGTGTGTGTCCTCTCTCTGTGTGGTATCTGTATTACTAGTATTCCTCTCTCTCTCTCTGAGACAGTATGTGGATAGGAGCAGAGAGAGAGGAACTAAACATGAAGCTGTGGAGCAGAGAGAGAGGAACTAAACATGAAGCTGTGGAGCAGAGAGAGAGGAACTAAACATGTAGCTGTAGAGCAGAGAGAGAGAGGAACTAAACATGTAGCTGTGGAGCAGAGAGAGAGGAACTAAACATGTAGCTGTGGAGCAGAGAGAGAGGAACTAAACATGAAGCTGTGGAGCAGAGAGAGAGGAACTAAACATGTAGCTGTGGAGCAGAGAGAGAGGAACTAAACATGAAGCTGTGGAGCAGAGAGAGAGGAACTAAACATGAAGCTGTGGAGCAGAGAGAGAGGAACTAAACATGTAGCTGTGGAGCAGAGAGAGAGGAACTAAACATGTAGCTGTGGAGCAGAGAGAGAGGAACTAAACATGAAGCTGTGGAGCAGAGAGAGAGGAACTAAACATGTAGCTGTGGAGCAGAGAGAGAGGAACTAAACATGTAGCTGTGGAGCAGAGAGAGAGGAACTAAACATGTAGCTGTGGAGCAGAGAGAGAGGAACTAAACATGAAGCTGTGGAGCAGAGAGAGAGGAACTAAACATGAAGCTGTGGAGCAGAGAGAGAGGAACTAAACATGAAGCTGTGGAGCAGAGAGAGAGGAACTAAACATGTAGCTGTGGAGCAGAGAGAGAGGAACTAAACATGTAGCTGTGGAGCAGAGAGAGAGGAACTAAACATGTAGCTGTGGAGCAGAGAGAGAGGAACTAAACATGAAGCTGTGGAGCAGAGAGTGAGGAACTAAACATGAAGCTGTGGAGCAGAGAGAGAGGAACTAAACATGTAGCTGTGGAGCAGAGAGAGAGGAACTAAACATGTAGCTGTGGAGCAGAGAGAGAGGAACTAAACATGTAGCTGTGGAGCAGAGCGAGAGGAACTAAACATGTAGCTGTGGAGCAGAGAGATAGGAACTAAACATGTAGCTGTGGAGCAGAGAGAGAGGAACTAAACATGTAGCTGTGGAGCAGAGAGAGAGGAACTAAACATGTAGCTGTGGAGCAGAGAGAGAGGAACTAAACATGTAGCTGTGGAGCAGAGATAGAGGAACTAAACATGAAGCTGTGGAGCAGAGAGAGAGGAACTAAACATGTAGCTGTGGAGCAGAGAGAGAGGAACTAAACATGTAGCTGTGGAGCAGAGAGAGAGGAACTAAACATGTAGCTGTGGAGCAGAGAGAGAGGAACTAAACATGTAGCTGTGGAGCAGAGAGAGAGGAACTAAACATGTAGCTGTGGAGCAGAGCGAGAGGAACTAAACATGTAGCTGTGGAGCAGAGCGAGAGGAACTAAACATGTAGCTGTGGAGCAGAGAGAGAGGAACTAAACATGTAGCTGTGGAGCAGAGAGATAGGAACTAAACATGTAGCTGTGGAGCAGAGAGAGAGGAACTAAACATGAAGCTGTGGAGCAGAGAGAGAGGAACTAAACATGAAGCTGTGGAGCAGAGAGAGAGGAACTAAACATGTAGCTGTGGAGCAGAGAGAGAGGAACTAAACATGTAGCTGTGGAGCAGAGAGAGAGGAACTAAACATGTAGCTGTGGAGCAGAGAGAGAGGAACTAAACATGTAGCTGTGGAGCAGAGAGAGAGGAACTAAACATGAAGCTGTGGAGCAGAGAGAGAGGAACTAAACATGAAGCTGTGGAGCAGAGAGTGAGGAACTAAACATGAAGCTGTGGAGCAGAGAGAGAGGAACTAAACATGTAGCTGTGGAGCAGAGAGAGAGGAACTAAACATGTAGCTGTGGAGCAGAGAGATAGGAACTAAACATGTAGCTGTGGAGCAGAGAGATAGGAACTAAACATGTAGCTGTGGAGCAGAGCGAGAGGAACTAAACATGAAGCTGTGGAGCAGAGAGAGAGGAACTAAACATGTAGCTGTGGAGCAGAGAGATAGGAACTAAACATGTAGCTGTGGAGCAGAGCGAGATGAACTAAACATGAAGCTGTGTAGCAGAGAGAGAGGAACTAAACATGAAGCTGTGGAGCAGAGAGAGAGGAACTAAACATGTAGCTGTGGAGCAGAGAGAGAGGAACTAAACATGTAGCTGTGGAGCAGAGAGAGAGGAACTAAACATGTAGCTGTGGAGCAGAGAGAGAGGAACTAAACATGTAGCTGTGGAGCAGAGAGAGTAACTAAACATGAAGCTGTGGAGCAGAGAGAGAGGAACTAAACATGTAGCTGTGGAGCAGAGAGAGAGGAACTAAACATGCAGCTGTGGAGCAGAGAGAGAGGAACTAAACATGAAGCTGTGGAGCAGAGAGAGAGAAACTAAACATGAAGCTGTGGAGCAGAGAGAGAGGAACTAAACATGTAGCTGTGGAGCAGAGAGAGAGGAACTAAACATGTAGCTGTGGAGCAGAGAGAGAGGAACTAAACATGTAGCTGTGGAGCAGAGAGAGAGGAACTAAACATGTAGCTGTGGAGCAGAGATAGAGGAACTAAACATGTAGCTGTGGAGCAGAGAGAGAGGAACTAAACATGTAGCTGTGGAGCAGAGAGAGAGGAACTAAACATGTAGCTGTGGAGCAGAGAGAGAGGAACTAAACATGAAGCTGTGGAGCAGAGAGAGAGGAACTAAACATGTAGCTGTGGAGCAGAGAGAGAGGAACTAAACATGTAGCTGTGGAGCAGAGAGAGAGGAACTAAACATGTAGCTGTGGAGCAGAGAGAGGGGAACTAAACATGTAGCTGTGGAGCAGAGAGAGAGGAACTAAACATGTAGCTGTGGAGCAGAGAGAGAGGAACTAAACATGTAGCTGTGGAGCAGAGAGAGAGGAACTAAACATGTAGCTGTGGAGCAGAGAGAGAGGAACTAAACATGTAGCTGTGGAGCAGAGAGAGAGGAACTAAACATGTAGCTGTGGAGCAGAGAGAGAGGAACTAAACATGAAGCTGTGGAGCAGAGAGAGAGGAACTAAACATGAAGCTGTGGAGCAGAGAGAGAGGAACTAAACATGTAGCTGTGGAGCAGAGAGAGAGGAACTAAACATGTAGCTGTGGAGCAGAGAGAGAGGAACTAAACATGTAGCTGTGGAGCAGAGAGAGAGGAACTAAACATGTAGCTGTGGAGCAGAGAGAGAGGAACTAAACATGTAGCTGTGGAGCAGAGAGAGAGAAACTAAACATGTAGCTGTGGAGCAGAGAGATAGGAACTAAACATGTAGCTGTGGAGCAGAGATAGGAACTAAACATGACGCTGTGGAGCAGAGAGAGAGGAACTAAACATGAAGCTGTGGAGCAGAGAGAGAGGAACTAAACATGAAGCTGTGGAGCAGAGAGAGAGGAACTAAACATGTAGCTGTGGAGCAGAGAGAGAGGAACTAAACATGTAGCTGTGGAGCAGAGAGAGAGGAACTAAACATGAAGCTGTGGAGCAGAGAGAGAGGAACTAAACATGTAGCTGTGGAGCAGAGAGAGAGGAACTAAACATGTAGCTGTGGAGCAGAGAGATAGGAACTAAACATGTAGCTGTGGAGCAGAGAGAGAGGAACTAAACATGAAGCTGTGGAGCAGAGAGAGAGGAACTAAACATGTAGCTGTGGAGCAGAGAGAGAGGAACTAAACATGTAGCTGTGGAGCAGAGAGAGAGGAACTAAACATGTAGCTGTGGAGCAGAGAGAGAGGAACTAAACATGAAGCTGTGGAGCAGAGAGAGAGGAACTAAACATGTAGCTGTGGAGCAGAGAGAGAGGAACTAAACATGTAGCTGTGGAGCAGAGAGAGAGGAACTAAACATGTAGCTGTGGAGCAGAGAGAGAGAGGAACTAAACATGTAGCTGTGGAGCAGAGAGAGAGGAACTAAACATGTAGCTGTGGAGCAGAGAGAGAGGAACTAAACATGTAGCTGTGGAGCAGAGAGATAGGAACTAAACATGAAGCTGTGGAGCAGAGATAGGAACTAAACATGACGCTGTGGAGCAGAGAGAGAGGAACTAAACATGAAGTTGTGGAGCAGAGAGAGAGGAACTAAACATGAAGCTGTGGAGCAGAGAGAGAGGAACTAAACATGTAGCTGTGGAGCAGAGAGAGAGGAACTAAACATGTAGCTGTGGAGCAGAGAGAGAGGAATTAAACATGAAGCTGTGGAGCAGAGAGAGAGGAACTAAACATGTAGCTGTGGAGCAGAGAGAGAGGAACTAAACATGTAGCTGTGGAGCAGAGAGAGAGGAACTAAACATGTAGCTGTGGAGCAGAGAGAGAGGAACTAAACATGAAGCTGTGGAGCAGAGAGAGAGGAACTAAACATGTAGCTGTGGAGCAGAGAGAGAGGAACTAAACATGAAGCTGTGGAGCAGAGAGAGAGGAACTAAACATGTAGCTGTGGAGCAGAGAGAGAGGAACTAAACATGTAGCTGTGGAGCAGAGAGAGAGGAACTAAACATGTAGCTGTGGAGCAGAGAGAGAGGAACTAAACATGTAGCTGTGGAGCAGAGAGAGAGGAACTAAACATGTAGCTGTGGAGCAGAGAGAGAGGAACTAAACATGAAGCTGTGGAGCAGAGAGAGAGGAACTAAACATGAAGCTGTGGAGCAGAGAGAGAGGAACCTGTCTCACTGCGCACCTGTCTCACTGCTCACCTATCTCACTGCACACATGTCTCACAACACACCTGTCTCACTGCTCACCTGTCTCACTGATCACCTGTCTCACAACGCATCTGTCTCACTGCTCACATGTCTCACTGCTCACCTGTCTCACCTGTCTCACTGCTCACCTGTCTCACTGCACACCTGTCTCACTGCTCACCTGTATCACTGCTCACCTGTCTCACTGCTCACATGTCTCACAACACACATGTCTCACTGCACACCTGTCTCACTGATCACCAGGCGCCTAAGGAAGTTCCAAGTCAGTCAGAAGATCCTTAAGAACTTCTACTCATGTACAATAGAGAGCATCCTGACTGGCAACATCACCTCCTGGTTTGGGAATAGCACTGCACAAGACCGTAGCAGACTACAAAGAGTGACACGTTCAGCCGAACGCACAATTGGAGGGGGGCTTCCCACCCTCCAGAACATTTACAACAAGTGGTGCAGGGGTAAGGCTAAGATAATCATTAAGGACTCCAGCCACCCGAACAACTGCCTCTTTGAACTGCTGCGGTCAGGCAAGCGATACCGGAGTCTTAAGGCGAGCACAGAAAGACTCAGAAGAAGCTTCTATCCCCAGGCCATCAGGCTGCTCAACGAACAATAAACACTATGCAACAACCATCAAATGCACACAGCACACACACACACACGCACACACTCACTTAAACAAACAACACACTGCAGCACCCACTCTCCACACTTTAGATCACCTAAACACACTTACACTTTATATTTATTGGTAAAGGATTTGCACTACAACTCGTACACCTTACTGTAAATTGTACCTAAATTGTACCTCATCCCATTTCTGCTCTGCACTATATAGTATTGTATATTAGTACATTGCATAGTATATTGTATATTGTATGGTAACTCAGTTACTTCTATTCTGCATCGAACATTGTACATATGTCTATACTGAACACTGTGACCTCTTTTTTACTTCTATTTTACATGCTATACTATTTTATTTCATACTTATCTTGTCTAGCACAGTCTCTGGAACGTAACAGTAAGAAGCATTTTGTATAAAAGTATTCTGTACTTCTGTATGACAACTATTAAAGGGGAGGTGAAGCAGTGAGCAATGTGATCCTAGTTTGTTTGTTGTGTACCTTGTGTAAGACAGGGTCCTATAATCAAATGTGAAATCTATCTTATTTGTCTGAAAAATCAAATATAATATCCCTGTTTTCAACATGGGCGCCGCCATTTTGTTGCTGACGTCATGGGGCTGGTTGGGTCTGGCTCCTAGTATACACTGTTGGTTAGATGGCTATGGATGGACATGAATTGTCGGGTCAGTCTGTAAATAAAATGTTGCCTACCAAACATCGGGACCGCGGTGGTGCTTTCTGTATTGCTCCCGGCTGTTCGAACGAATTTTACCGCATGAAAGAGAGAGGAACGGTGGTTCATTTCCACAAATTACCAGTGAAAAAAACACTTTTATTGGCGCGTTGGCTGGCTGCACTGAAGCGGCGCGATCCACCTGTTGGACAGTGGACGAAGATCTGCGGACAACATTTCATTGCCTCTGATTATGTTGTTGAGGGGGGCTTTGAAGAGGATGGGAGGTTTGTCCAGAAGACCACTAATAAGCTGAAGCCTGATGCTGTTCCCTCGGTCTTCGACTTCAGTGGCTATAGTGCAGGAGAGACGGACAGACCAGCCCAGGTAGTTCAACCAGCTTCAGCCCTGCACCGGAGAGACCGCGCTCAAAGACGCGCTTCTACCGCAAGAGAGCGAGAGGTATAATCAGGGTGTTGGATCAGTGTTTCGCATATAATCTTTGCAGACTGTCTATATTTAGACTAGCCACCTGTAGTGATATGCAGTAGGTACGATAACGTTAGCTTTCTGTATCATAACGTGTCATAAATGTCTATGAATTGAAAATGGGGGACCCTGATGTAAACAAGACGAAAGTCTAGTCTAACCTGATACCTTGCTCTGTATCAGAACGTTAGTCATAAATGTGATGACTCTATATACATGTGATGTGAATGGGCCGGGTAATGATAGGTTTTAATTAGAGCTAGGCCGTTAATAATTGATTTTTCTTTTTTTACCTTTATTTACCCAGGGTAGGTTCGCTGAGCACAGATGCTCTTTTTCAGGAATGCCCTGCTTCACATTCACACAGTTCCATTCACACCTGGGAGCTGCCCAGTACAACCACGGTTGACACCATTGGCCACTGAGCAACTCCACTGGAGCAGTTGATTCAAGCCATGTCACATAGTTCAAGTTTGAAATGATTCTTTCTGTTTTGCTCCTGAGAGTGTGCTAGATACTGTACTGTACTGGTAATATTATTTATTTACATTTACATTACATTTAGTCATTTAGCTGACGCTTTTATCCAAAGCGACTTACAAGTTCTGTACGACAAGCCATCAGGAAGGGCACAACTCTATCAGCAGAGTAACAATGTTCATCAAAGTGTTGAGTGCTACAGTGTAGGTTAGTTTATTAGGACAAGTGCATGACAGTACGGTTAGTTAGGGTTAGATTTTTTTTTTTTTTTTTTTTTTTTTTTTTTTTAATTCAGATAATGGTTGAAGAAGTGCGTCTTTAGTTGACGGCGAAAGATTGGACGTGATTCGGCTGTCCTAACTGGGGTGGGTAGTTCATTCCACCATTGTGGGGCAAGGACTGAGAATAGGCGACTTCTCTTTGATGACCCTCCCGGAGCTTGGATAGGAGTAGGTCTGAGGCGGCCAGAAGATGCAGAGCGTAGGGGTCTTGAGGGTGTGTAGTTAGAGACCATTGACCGGAGGTAGGCGGGAGCGGTTCCCTTTGCCGCACGGTATGCTAGGTCGAGGGCCTTGAAGCGGATTCGTGCAGCAATGGGGAGCCAGTGCAGGTCCCTAAGAAGTGGGGTGACATGTGTTAACTTCTGAATAAAACAACTTATTAAACACAAGTACATCTTATTGGACATTATTTTGATATTTCATTACCTTATTATCATAGCAAAACAGCTTTTTCAAACAGTCTGTAATGCATTTTGGAAACGGGAGATGGGCTCATGGTGTAATGGGCCACCTGGCCTGAGAAACATAAGGAGGAAAGAATGCCTTCGGCAGTTTTTTTTTCTTTTCTTTTTGAGCCATTTTAATCTAGATTAATCTAGATTAAATCCAGGATTGCAGATAGATTAATCTAGATTAAAAAAAATGAATCTATGCCCACCTCTAGTTTTAATTAATAGACCCCGTGTCCTCTGTATAATAAAGTTGTTATTCCTTGTACTGTTGTGCAGTTGGTTATTTCAGGGCATTTGGACAAATAGCAGTTACCCTGCTACATAGCAGTTTCTCCTGCTATAACTCTGGTATAACTCACGTATTTATTACATAGAGTACAGAAGCTGTGATGACTCTATATACAGTACAGAAGTTGTGATGACTATATACAGTACAGAAGTTGTGATGACTCTATATACAGTACAGAAGCTGTGATGACTCTATACAGTACAGAAGCTGTGATGACTATATACAGTACAGAAGCTGTGATGACTATATACAGTACAGAAGCTGTGATGACTCTATATACAGTACAGAAGCTGTGATGACTATATACAGTACAGAAGCTGTGATGACTATATACAGTACAGAAGCTACAGAAGCTGTGATGACTATATATACAGTACAGAAGCTGTGATGACTATATACAGAACAGAAGCTGTGATGACTATATACAGAACAGAAGCTGTGATTACTATATACAGTACAGAAGCTGTGATGACTCTATATACAGTACAGAAGTTGTGATGACTATATATACAGTACAGAAGCTGTGATGACTCTATATACAGTGCAGAAGCTGTGATGACTATATACAGTACAGAAGCTGTGATGACTCTATATACAGTACAGAAGCTGTGATGACTCTATATACAGTACAGAAGTTGTGATGACTATATACAGTACAGAAGCTGTGATGACTATATACAGTACAGAAGCTGTGATGACTATATACAGTACAGAAGCTGTGATGACTCTATATACAGTACAGAAGCTGTGATGACTATATATACAGTACAGAAGCTGTGATGACTCTATATACAGTACAGAAGCTGTGATGACTCTATATACAGTACAGAAGCTGTGATGACTATATACAGTACAGAAGTTGTGATGACTATATATACAGTACAGAAGCTGTGATGACTCTATATACAGTACAGAATTTGTGATGACTATATACAGTACAGAAGCTGTGATGACTCTATATAGAGTACAGAAGCTGTGATGACTATATACAGTACAGAAGCTGTGATGACTATATACAGTACAGAAGCTGTGATGACTATATACAGTACAGAAGCTGTGATGACTATATACAGTACAGAAGCTGTGATGACTCTATATACAGTACAGAAGTTGTGATGACTATATATCTGAAATAGACAAAAAACACTATCAAAAATAGGGCTTTACCCACATGTGTTTGACTTCGGTCGACCATTTTGAGGGTCAAACCAGTCTGGATTCATGTTGTAGTCTGGAAAAATGCCAGGAAATGCTGAGAGAATTGTTGAATATATATAGAACATAAATGTTCTAGAATGATCGATTATGACATCATACTGTGACATCACAAATGTTCTAGAATGATCGATTATGACATCATACTGTGACATCACAAATGTTCTAGAATGTTTGATTATGACATCATACGTTGACATCACAAATGTTCTAGAGTGTTTCATTATGACATCATACGGTGACGGTAAATTAAATTCAATCAATTCTATTTCTTCAGCAGCTGTTTGTCCAGGACCATCTTCTGGAGATGAGTAAAAGCAGAAGAAGCTGTTTTCATTTGGTTTGTCTCCCCAGATTTCATGTTGGTGATGTGGTGAAGCACAGTAATTGTTTTTCTCCCCAGTCAGCTTTCAGTATCCCCTAGGCCTAGGCTACCACCAGCCCTGATTTTATGTCAATCAGTGAGTAGATGAAACAAGACTCATTGTGACCTGGGCTGTCATACCTTGAGTCACGATATACAACCATGGGTTCTTCAGCTGCTGTTCATTATTGCCTCATTGGTTAAAGAACATTTTTTCTTTTACTAAGTTTCAACAGCTCTTTAGTACCAATATATAGTAGGTTGATAAAATTATTTGTCTAAGAATGATCTTCTACACTCCCCAAAGGTCAGAGAAGAATTGTTGGTGGAGGAGCCAGAGACAGGAGGTGTGGAACCATGTCAGGGACATGAGGAAAGTCCGGACATCAACCATGTGCATGCCAGTACTCAGACTGATCTGATGGATGAGAATAAGGGATTTGTGGGCAAAGGCACAGTCACTGATGACATAGGCTATAGGTCAATAGTCACCAATGACCATTCCTACTGCACATCAGTAGATGACTTAAATATGCCATTGCCAAGAGCAGCATCATCAAGATCACCACAGCACAGTGAGGTGTGCATGAGCAGTGAGAGTTCAGTTGAGGAGCAAAGTGCAGAGGACATGAGCATATATGACTCCGATGAGGAATTCCAATTAAGTCAAGAAAGTGAAATGGTGTTGAGTGATGTAGAGGACATAGAAGAGTAAGTAAGTAAGTAAGTAAGTAAGTAAGTAAGTAAGTAAGTAAGTAAGTAAGTAAGTAAGTAAGTAAGTAAGTAAGTAAGTAAGTAAGTAAGTAAGTAAGTAAGTAAGTAAGTAAGTAAGTATTTATAAAGCACCTTTCATACATGTCATGTAGCTCAAAGTGCTGTACACAAACATAGGCATATATAACGATAAAAGCAATAAAGTCACAGTTAACCCCCTGAGGTCTAGAGTTTATAGCTCCACCTTCTCAGAATATTCTCTTTTTTTTTTGTTACATAATGTAAAATTACAGATTCATACCTTAAAAATAAGCCATCAATTGTCAAATTTGAGACGATAGTTTTCAATCAATGTCCTATCAAACATTCTGGTAAAATCCTAACTACTTTTCAGGATAGGACTAGAACTTGATCCAAGTTCATTCATCTATCTGATGAGAGAACTACACTCCCAGAATTCAATGTGATCATTGTCACTAGAACCATTTCACACCTGGAGCAAAGGCCCAGTCATTCCTTTGTTATTCCAGTGAATGGAACCAGCAGGAGGCCTAGCCTAGCGACAAGCGGCCACTACATAGTTGGGTATTGAAAAAATGCTCATATCCAAAAGTAGTAGAGAGAGAGAGAGAGATAGAGAGAGAGAGATGGTATTTACAGTACTGTACCATATCAAAAAAAAAAAAGCAAACCAATAACAATTTGTGGTTGTATTTCTCTAGAATGACTAGAAGACCTTCTGGGGTGGTCGCCAAGCCTGTTCACACAACAGCAGGAACTTGCTGCACAGCCGCATGAATTTATTTTCATTGATGAGGCTGGATTCAACCTAAGCCAAACAACACACATTCAAATCCAACCCTAACTAACCTTACTGTCATGCACTTGTCCTAATATACTAACCTACACTGTAGCACTCAACACTTTGATGAACATTGTTAGTTACTCAGCTGATAGAGTTGTGCCCTTCCTGATGACTTGTCGTACAGAACTTGTAAGTCGCTTTGGATAAAAGCATCAGCTAAATGACTAGATGTAAATGTAATGTGTAAATGTGTAAATGTAAATGTGTGTGTGTGTGTGTGTGTGTGTGTGTGTGTGTGTGTGTGTGTGTGTGTGTGTGTGTGTGTGTGTGTGTGTGTGTGTGTGTGTGTGTGTGTGTGTGTGTGTGTGTGCGTGCGTGCGTGCGCGCGTGTGTGAAAGTAAGACATCCTTGACTTAGTAAACTCACTGACAGCACGTGTGGCAGATTTATATCCAGCTTTTAATTTGATCGTTTGTTTGTGTGTTTCTGTGTGTGTGTGTCTGTGTCTGTCTGTCTGTGTATGTGTGTCTGTGAAACATGTCTTGTACTCATTTACCTCACTAAATACAGCAATGTGTAACTGGAGATTTCAAGAGAGAGAGAGAGAGAGAGAGAGAGAGAGAGAGAGAGAGAGAGAGAGAGAGAGAGAGAGAGAGAGAGAGAGCGACATTTATAATAATTATATTATTAATTCGTTTTTTTACACACACACACACTAATAACATGATCATAACCAAACCAATTTCAAATGTATCATCAAGTACAAAATAGATTTGATCGTAATATTTATGAGAATGCATGTTTTTTCACACTACAGGAGGAGTATACAGTATGATGTCATAATCGAACATTCTAGAACATTTGTGTTCTATATATGCAACAATTCTCTGAGCATTTCCTGGCATTTTTTCAGACTACAACATCAATCCAGACTGGTTTGACCCTGACAGCACGTGTGGCAGAGAGAGAGAGAGAGAGAGAGAACAGGTCTTCACCTCTCTACTTTCTACTCTACTCAGATGGTATTTACAGTACTGTACCAACCACCGTTATAGTTGATCATGACACTGCCAGAAAGGATGTAGTATTCCTTCTAGATGGTTCTGACGGCACAAGGAATGGATTCCCAGATATGCGTAATTTTGTTGAGAGAGTGGTGGAGAAACTCAATGTGGGAGAAAACAAAGACCAAAGACAACTGGAATAGAATATCACACAATTTTATTAAAAACACATAGAGAATAATAATCAACAAGAAACATCAACTGTATCAATTGTATTGTACAATGAACAACCCTATATATCACTTTTGGATTACAATAGTAATACAAGGTAATGTACTGATTTCTTTTGATTTCTCTGTTTGAGAGAGAGAGAGAGTGTGTGTGTGTGTGTGTGTGTGTGTGTGTGTGTGTGTGTGTGTGTGTGCAGGGGAGTAGCTGGGGGGGGGGGGTTAGGATGATTCCAAGGGCCCAGCAAATGCCCCAAATTTTTTTATAGATTGGGGGCCCCACATTTTTTAATAGATTGGGGGCCCACAAATTGATTCTTTCATGGGGCCCAGAATCTCCAGCTACGCCCCTGTGAGCACACCTTTCTACTCTAGAGAGCTGTCATCACCGTGATGCGCGCTTGAATGAACTGCGAGATAACTCATAACTCGTACACACATGCACTGTCTCTGCCATACAGTATGTTGTTTTAGCGCGACGTGGGTATATACACGGGCGAGGATGAAAGCATGTTAGACTACTTTTAATACATAAATTAACGTTCCGTCGGGTCCCGTGTATTCTCGAGAATGATAATAATAATAATGCAGGACCTCTTCAGATTATATTATCAACGACAGACAGTGAGAAACACAACCCCCCCCCCTCTCGCGCTGAAGAATATGCATATTAGATCACTCAGTGATTAACACCTATGCTGTTACGTTCTGGACACCGACCTCGGTCGGTGACCACCCACATTCCTGGCATATGTCACTGGGCTTGTCACCTGTCATTTCCCTGTCAATTAGTGCTGTCACTTAGGGGTGGTTCCTGATTGGCTGTCACGGGGGTGTGTGTGTGGAATGTTGGTATTTGGTGTCTATGTAACATACCTCTCTTCTGCTTGTCCATTGTCAGGTCTTCACTAATTGCGTTCGGGGATAACGCGGACGGTTCTACTCTGGACCTCCAATAAGCTCCCATTTACCTTATTTTCCACTTGTGCTATTAGCACTTGTTCTCTCTTAGAATTTACTCTGTGTTCTTACTATTAAAGTCGAACCTGTTCAAGAGTAAACACTCTCTGTCTCTGTGATTGCCTTCACCCATTGGAATTCACCTACCTGCATTCTGACAGAAGACCTGACCATCAGAATTCCATGGAGGCCATCATGGAGATGCTCCGGACGCAGGGAGCAGCCCAGACACGGATTGAGGAACATCAGCAGCTGGTCAGCGCCAAGTTAATCCGACTCAATGGGGTCGTCGGATCATCCCAAGCGGTGGCGCAGTCGGCGTTGGCCACAGCCCGACAAGCCCAAGAAGGAGTGGCTGGTGTTCAGTCGGCGGCGGGAGAAGCAGCGCTCCACGCAGAGGAGAGTCGGGGGGTGTTCGGGGTCCAGGAGCGGTCCCGCGAACCACATCTGCAGGCGCCCGCTCGCTATGACGGATCACCGGATGGTTGTCGGGAATTCATCACCCAGTGTCTACTCGTTTTCCGGCTGCAACCACGATCATTTCCATCGGAGACAGCGCAGGTAGCGTATATTATCACACTGCTCACCGGTCAAGCTCTCTCCTGGGCTACGGCGGAATTAGAGGCAGGGGCGATAATCTGCGACAGTCTGGACGCCTTTACCCGGGAATTGAGAAGAGTATTCGATACTTCCCGGGTACTCTCGATCTTCGAGGCTGGTGGTCGTCTTCTCGACTGCCGGCAGGGCCTCCGCACGGTCGCAGCTTATGCTATCAATTTTCGGATCTTGGCTCGGGAGACAGCTTGGGCGGAGAACGTCTGCGTGGTTCTGTTCGTCAGGGGACTCTCAGCGCGGATGCGAGATGCGCTCTCCGCGCGTGAGATCCCCGAGCAGCTGGAAGTGCTGATCAACACCACCATCAAGATGGACAATCGGCACCGGGAGAGGGAGAAGGAGCATGTCAACAACACCCAGCCCCAGGTATGTTTTCCTTCTTCTCCTGGTGTTGATAATTCCATGCATTACACGAGTGGGCCACTGGGTGATGAATCCATGCAGCTCGGAGCGCTGTCGCTCTCGGACGACGAGAGGCAGCGCTTCATCAAAGAGCGACGCTGCTTCCGGTGCGGCCGCACCGGTCACCGCTTCGGCAGCTGTCGGGTCCAGGCTGTATCGACTCGGCGCCAATCGGGGATGGAAGGTGCGCCGTCGGGCTTCGAAAAGGCGCCAGCAGGTGGGCTCATTCCTGCCAAAACCACGGATTCTCGTACATTTTTTGAGGTGGCGATCAACTGTGGGGGTGACATTAGGGGAACTAAGGCTCTCATTGACTCAGGGGCGGCGGGCAATTTTATTCACGTGGGATTGGTGAAGGAGTGGGGAACCCCAGTGGAGGATTTAGGGGTTCCCTTACCAGTTTATGCCCTGGACGGTCGGCCTCTGGGCAGTGGGAGCGTCACCCAGCGCACAGTTCCCTTACACATCCGGGTGGAGGGTGGGGAGTGGGAATGGGTTAAATTTTTTGTCATCTTTTCCCCCTATTCTGTCATGGTGTTGGGTCATCCCTGGTTGTCGTCATGTGTTCGTGTCATTAATTGGAGCACGGGCGAACTCTCAACGGCGGCCGACGTCAAGTCGATCGTCAGCGGGAGTTTGCCCAAACCCTTGTCTCCCCCCCTCTTCTCTTTTGTCTCCTCCCTCTTTCTCCAGGATGGTGGGGAGCGTGGCAGATTCTGATCTACCCTCTAATCCCGATTTAATAGGGGTGCCTGAGATCTATTGGGACCTGGCGGACGTTTTTAGCAAGACGCGTGCTAAAGCACTTCCGCCTCATAGATCATACGACTGTCCCATTAATCTTCTACCCGGTACCTCCCCGCCTCGCGGGCGAATGTTCTCTCTCTCACGCCCCGAAACCTTGGCCATGAACACCTACATAGAGGAGGCATTGCTTGCGGGGCACATACGCCCTTCCACTTCCCCTGCCGGCGCTGGCTTCTTCTTCGTTGATAAAAAGGATGGGGATCAGCGCCCATGCATTGATTATAGGGGATTGAATGACGTTTCCATCAAGAACCGATATCCTTTACCCCTCATGGACACGGCCTTTGAGTCTTTTCTAAACTTGACTTACGTAATGCATACAACCTGGTCAGGATTAGAGAGGGAGACGAGTGGAAGACTGCATTTAACACACCCAATGGGCACTATGAGTATTTGGTCATGCCCTTTGGTTTGGCTAATGCTCCGGAAGTCTTCCAAGCCCTGGTTAACGACGTGCTGCGAGACTTGATTGGGGTGTCGGTGTTTGTCTACTTAGATGATATCCTGATTTTTTCTCGCGATATGGTGCAACACCAAATGCACGTTCGGGAGGTGCTAGACCGTCTCCTCAAGCATCAACTATTCGTTAAGGCTGAGAAGTGTGTGTTTCACACGGACACTGTGTCCTTCCTGGGCTTTGTGTTGACGAAGGGCGATCTGCGCATGGATCCAGCCAAGGTGAGTGCAGTTTTGGACTGGCCACGGCCTTCATCGCTCAAGGGGTTACAACGTTTTTTGGGCTTTGCAAATTTTTACAGGCGCTTTATTCGCAATTTTAGCGCCTTAGCCAATCCCTTAACAGCTCTCACTAAGGCCTCTCTCCCTGGCTTTGAATGGTCGCCTAGGGCTGAGTCGGCCTTCTGCGATCTTAAACGTCGTTTTACATCCGCTCCTGTATTGATCCGCCATGACGCGGAGGTTCCGTTCATTGTGGAGGTGGATGCCTCTGACGTCGCAGTGGGGGGGGTGCTCTCTCAGAGATGCTTAAAGGATGGGAAAGTGCACCCGTGTGCTTTTTTTTCTCGCCGTCTGTCACCAGCCGAGCGTAATTACGACGTGGGTAATCGGGAGTTATTGGCGATCAAATTGGCACTGGAGGAGTGGAGACATTGGTTAGAGGGGGCGGCACATCCTTTCATTATTTGGACTGATCATAAGAACTTGGCTTACATCCAAGGGGCTAAACGCCTTAACGCTCGCCAGGCCAGGTGGACGTTGTTCTTCACACGATTTCGATATACCATCTCCTATAGACCCGGCTCCAAGAATATCAAACCTGACGCGTTGTCGCGCCAGTTTGATCTTCCTGGTCGGGAGGAGCAGCCCCATCCCATTATTCCACCGGCCTTGATTTTGGCACCCGTGTCTTGGGGCATAGAGAAGGTGGTAAGGTCGGCGCTAACGCGGGAGCCCGATCCTGGTGGGGGTCCTCCGGGACGGTCGTATGTTCCCAAGGTGGCGCGCTCACGCTTGCTACAGTGGGCACATGCGTCATCCCTCACCAGCCACCCAGGGGCAACCAGGACCCTGGAATTTATCCGTAGGAGGTTCTGGTGGCCGACAGTGGAGGGGGATACGTGTTCCTTTGTGGCGGCCTGTCTGGTGTGCGCACGTAGTAAGACCTCTCGACGGGCACCGGCGGGTCTCCTCCGACCACTTCCTATTCCTAAACGACCCTGGTCACACATATCTCTGGACTTTATTTCTGGTGGTCCCCTTTCGGACGGATTCACCACCATCTTGGTGGTGGTGGTGGATCGGTTCTCTAAGGCGGCTCACTTTGTCCCTCTCCCCAAGCTTCCTTCGGCCCGGGAGACTGCTGATTTAATTATACAGCATGTCTTTCGGGTCCACGGGCTGCCAGTAGATATCGTGTCGGACCGGGGTCCTCAGTTCGCCTCCAGGTTCTGGAAGGCGTTTGCCGCCGGCCTCGGCGCCTCTGTCAGTCTGTCGTCTGGGTTCCATCCACAGTCGAACGGGCAGACGGAGAGGGTCAACCAGGATTTGGAGGGGGTCTTGAGATGTTACGTTGCCGGTAGTCCGGCAACGTGGAGTAGGAGGTTGGCTTGGGCTGAGTACGCGCATAATACCCTTCTCTCCTCTTCTACCGGTATGTCTCCCTTTCAGTGCCAGTATGGTTTTCAACCTCCTCTGTTTCCCGAGCAGGAGCAGGAGGCAGAGGTGCCCTCGGCCCAGGCACATGTGGCTCGTTGTCGCAGGACGTGGAAACAGGTTCGGAAGGCGCTACAGAAGGTTTCGGTTAGTACCCAACGGCAGGCTAACCGTAAGCGTCGTCCGGCTCCAGTTTACCGTCCAGGGCAGCGGGTTTGGCTTTCCACCCGGGATCTCCCTCTCCCGGTGGAATCCAAGAAGCTGGCTCCTCGCTTTATAGGACCATTTAAAGTGATTCATCGGGTTAATCCAGTGGCTTACAAGCTACGACTTCCGAGCTCTATGAGGGTTCATCCGACGTTTCATGTGTCCCTGTTGAAGCCATTCCTCTCATCGCCCTTGGCCCCGCCACTGCCTGTGGTTCCTCCGCCCCGGTTTATTGGCGGTCAACCCATTTACACGGTGCGGAGGATACTGGGTTGTAGGCGGAGGGGTAGGGGGTTTCAGTTCTTGGTGGATTGGGAGGGGTACGGGATAGAAGAGCGTTCTTGGGTGCCTCAAAGGGATATTTTAGATCCCAGCCTGATCGTTGATTTCCGGCGGCTGAATCCCGAGGCTCCTAGGTGAACGTCTGGTGCCGTTCGTCGGGGGAGGGTACTGTTACGTTCTGGACACCGACCTCGGTCGGTGACCACCCACATTCCTGGCATATGTCACTGGGCTTGTCACCTGTCATTTCCCTGTCAATTAGTGCTGTCACTTAGGGGTGGTTCCTGATTGGCTGTCACGGGGGTGTGTGTGGAATGTTGGTATTTGGTGTCTATGTAACATACCTCTCTTCTGCTTGTCCATTGTCAGGTCTTCACTAATTGCGTTCGGGGATAACGCGGACGGTTCTACTCTGGACCTCCAATAAGCTCCCATTTACCTTATTTTCCACTTGTGCTATTAGCACTTGTTCTCTCTTAGAATTTACTCTGTGTTCTTACTATTAAAGTCGAACCTGTTCAAGAGTAAACACTCTCTGTCTCTGTGATTGCCTTCACCCATTGGAATTCACCTACCTGCATTCTGACACTATGCGCTGTTTGTGTGTGCGCGCGTCCATGTATGTGCGTTTCGTGACGCGTTGTAGTTCTTATCGCAAATGGAGATTATTACAAGCATACCATCTAGCAAGAATTAAACGTATTTACAAGTCGTATTAGGTTTAGCAAGTTGGGGGACGTATACCTTACATGTCAAAGCACTAGAAATGGCCATTTTTCTATTTTTATTGATTTCTGAAAAGATGTCCTTTTTGAGCATTTAAGAGGGATTCTAATTTCTTTTGTTGTCCGCCGACGGGTTCAAAACTCCAGCGTGACCCCTAAGGGTTCAATGTTTAAAAAAAAAAAAAAAAAAAAAAAAAAAAAAATAATAATAATAATAATAATAATAATAATAATAATAATAATAATAATAATAATAATAATAATAATAATAATAATAACAACAACAACAACAACAACAACAACAACAACAACAACAACAACAATAATAATAATAATAATAATAATAATAATAATAATAATAATAATAATAATAATAATAATAATAATAATAATAATAATAATAATAATAATAATAATAATAATAATAATAATAATAATAATAATAATAATAATAATAATAATAATAATAATAATAATAATAATAATAATAATAATAATAATAATAATAATAATAATAATAATAATAACGTAAAAATTAAAATAACGTAAAAATGAAAACATGAAAACAGTAATTTGCTTACCAGTTTGGGAGAACAGGTCCGCACAAACATGTCCGCTCAGTAGCAACCGGAAGTAGGAAATGCACTAAACCAATGCACTTGTACGGTAGGTAGCAATGTTAGCTCTTATAACGCTAGTGTAGTTACGTTTTTATTAGTGGTCAGAGTTGGGTCCATAGGACTTATCCAAGCCCCATGGATCCATCAGTGGCCGCGTATTGTGTGCGTATGTACCCGTTCCCTCATCTAAAGAGTTGGGTCCATAAGGCTTATCCAAGCCTTACGGATCCATCAGTGGTTGTGTATTGTGTGCGTATGTACCCGTTCCTTCATCTAAAGAGTTGGGTACACAAGGCTTATCCTAGCCTCATGGATCCATCAGGTTTTTCCAAGCCATAACTATTTGTAAGCTAGACTGTATAGGTACGTTTTTAATTTTCC
The DNA here is from genome assembly GCF_963971535.1 of Notolepis coatsorum. Classification (NCBI taxonomy): domain Eukaryota; kingdom Metazoa; phylum Chordata; class Actinopteri; order Aulopiformes; family Paralepididae; genus Notolepis; species Notolepis coatsorum. Next base: position 86,489 of record NW_028170153.1, read on the forward strand.
TTTAAAAATGTGTATGGAGCTGGCGTTTCTGATGTGTGTTGGTAGTGTGTTCCATAGTTTTGGGGCATAGTTGGCAAATGCCATACTTCCTATCCTCTTTTGGTTTCTGGGCGTGTCTAGTAAACCTGTAGTGGATGACCGTAGCATTCTTGAGGGCAGATAACTAACAAGGGAATTTGCTATGTATTTTGGGCCTTGCTCATTTAGAGCTTTATATGTTAGGAAAAGGACCTTAAAATCAATTCTATGAGTTATTGGAAGCCAGTGCAGAGTGGCTAGGACTGGAGTGATATGTTCTCTTCTCCTTGTATGAGTTACTAATCGAGCTGCAGAGTTTTGGATAAGCTGAAGCTTCCCAATGGTTGCTTTGGGAAGACCAGTGAACAGTGCATTACAATAGTCAAGCCGACTTGATACAAAAGCATGAATCAGTGTCTCTGCATCCTTTTTATTTACGAAAGGTCTTACTTTCGCTATGTTTCTTAGGTGGAAGAATGACGTTTTCATGGCCTTATTTATATGAGACTTAAAGGTCAGGTCTGAGTCCAAGATGACACCTAGGCTTGTAACCTCAGTCTTTACATAGGATGACAGACTCCCCAGGTTTTCACACAGCACTTCCCTTTTCGCTTTTGGGCCGATCAATAGAATTTCGGTCTTGCTTTCGTTTAATTTTAGGAAGTTATTGTTCATCCACTTGTTTATTGCTAACAGACCATTTGTAATGGACTGTATGGCTGTAGTGTTATTTGGTTCTGCGGAGATATATGTGACCGCGACCAGTGCTATAGCCTACATGTCTATTTTTTTATTTTCCAGATTTGTCCAGATTGTGAAAGTACAGAATGTAAGCTTTCAAATGATGTGTCATACTTTGAAATCTGAGAATGTTATTATTGTGATGTGCTAATTTTAAATCTTGTAGCAGTCTTTTTTCCCCAGAGACCTAAGCAGAGAAAACAGCTCTTAAAGATTTGACACCTTTTGCCAGGATTCTGCTGGGCGTAAACAATACCTCCCAGCCACACCTCTCCCCTGAATAGTATTAACATAATTAAGTGCTGTGACAGCCATGCTGACAGATCAGATACAAAATCAAACATTTTCTATTGTAGTAGTAATATAACTACTAGTCTGAATAATGTATATTTCAGTTATTGAATTGAAAACCTTTATTTATGTATTCCAATATCTGTTTTATTGATTAATGATATATTTTGAAAGAATGCAGGTTATAGCTGTATAAAACAAATGTCTGTCCCATTGTACCAATCAATGGAATATATTGCATGTTGGCTATAATGATTTTATAAAAAAGAGAGAGATTAAATGCATGGCCATATATTTATACATTCATGTGACATCACAGCATATTCTTTGTATAGCCCAGTGTTTCCTGAAAACAGATATGTACAGTGTTCAGGTTATACATCTATCATTACACAATTACAACCAAAATAGGAAGAAATTATGTTGACCGCAGGGAATTTTAATGCATAGTTGGTAGAACTGGCCAGCGGAGTGATAGACACAAGCCTCATTATTATCATTATCATTATCTTTGTTACCACCTTTCATGTGACAACTGGACGAAAATCAGCAGACAATATCAAATCAATTCAAGAGGTTTATTAGTCACATACATACCAGGGCATACAGTGAAATGCGGGTGGTCATGCCCGCATCGATTGTGCAATAATACTAATAATAAAATACATAAACAGGTAATAAGAAGGCATAAGATGTGCATGATAAAAATAGACATGCTAATACAGTTTCAACTCAGTCATTATGCTATACTACAATAATATAAACTATACAAGAACCACATCGGTTCTTTACTTTAAAGTGACCTTTCCATTTAGTTTAAAGTGACTTTTTTTTATTCATTGCATACATACCAGGGCATACAGTGAAATGCGGTTGGCCATGCCCGCTACGATTGTGCAATAAAACAATAGTAATAATAATAAAAATATAATGTACATGTACCGGTACACAACAATACAATTCTTCTATGTCCCTATGCTATACTAGTACTACTAGTATAGTAGTGCTAGTACTAATGCCAAAGCTTCTTTCTTCCACCATAGGATCGAGGCCTCTGCCAAGAATCTTCGCAAACTGCATGCTACCATGTCCTCCCTCCTCACTCCCCCCCCACCCCCCCCTCCCTCATCTTTCTCTGCCGAAGACTTTGCGATCTTCTTTGAGGAAAAAGTGGAGAACATCCGCAGCTCCTTCTCCCAACCCCCACCCATTCCAAATGCTGAATCGAGAACCTCATCCTTCACTCTGTCATCTTTCTCTCCCATTACAGAAGCAGAGACCCTGACACTGGTAACGTCGAACCGTCCGACTACTTGCCAGCTGGACCAGCTACCCTCCCCACTCCTCCAGACCATAGCACCAGACATCCTCCCATTCCTAACTGCAACCATCAACTCCTCACTCAACTCGGGGGTGGTCCCCACCTCCCTAAAACAAGCCAGAGTCACGCCGCTCATAAAAAAACCAACCCTGAACCCTACCGTCATAGGCAACTACCGTCCTGTCTCTCTTCTCTCCTTCCTTTCTAAAACACTTGAACGTGCTGTATCCAACCAACTTACTGCTTATCTCTTACAGAATGACCTCCTAGACCCTAATCAGTCAGGCTTCAGGACTGGTCACTCCACAGAGACGGCCCTCATTGCGGTCACAGAGGCACTTCACTTAGCAAAAGCGAAAGGCCTCTCCTCTGTCCTGATTCTCCTAGATCTATCTGCAGCCTTCGACACAGTCAACCACCAGATCCTCCTTGCGGCCCTCGCAGGAATGGGAGTGGCTGGCTCTGCGCTGACATGGCTGTCATCATACCTCAATGACCGCTCCTACCAAGTGTCATGGAGAGGGACCCTGTCGGCCACCCGCCCCCTGCGGACGGGTGTCCCCCAGGGCTCGGTTTTAGGACCCCTTCTCTTCTCCCTCTACACTAAATCACTGGGTAACATTATCACGTCTCATGGCTTCTCCTACCATTGTTATGCCAACGATACTCAACTCTTCCTCTCCTTCCCTCCCTCAGATATCCACGTCTCTGAGCGGATCTCGGCCTGTCTGTCCGACATCTCCGCCTGGATGACGTCCAACCACCTCAAACTGAACCTAAGCAAAACAGAATTGCTCCACCTGCCGGCCAAATCCTCCCTCCTAACCGACCTTTCAATCACAGTCGAGAATGCAGCTGTGACTGCGTCCCCGACCGCCAAGAACCTTGGTGTTGTCCTTGACGACCAGTTGAACTTCTCTGCTCACATCGCAGCGACGACCAGAACCTGCCGATTCCTCCTGAGCAACGTCAGAAGGATCCGCCCCTTCCTGACAAAAGAAGCCACACAACTCCTCGTCCAATCAACAGTCATCTCCCGCCTCGACTACTGCAATGCACTGCTCGCTGGCCTCCCGGCCACTGCCACTAAGCCTCTTCAACTCATTCAGAACGCAGCGGCCCGCCTGATCTCAAATCTACCGAAGTCGGCCCATGTCACCCCACTTCTTAGGGACCTGCACTGGCTCCCCATTGCTGCACGAATCCGCTTCAAGGCCCTCGACCTAGCATACCGTGCGGCAAAGGGAACCGCTCCCGCCTACCTCCGGTCAATGGTCTCTAACTACACACCCTCAAGACCCCTACGCTCTGCATCTTCTGGCCGCCTCAGACCTACTCCTATCCAAGCTCCGGGAGGGTCATCAAAGAGAAGTCGCCTATTCTCAGTCCTTGCCCCACAATGGTGGAATGAACTACCCACCCCAGTTAGGACAGCCGAATCACGTCCAATCTTTCGCCGTCGACTAAAGACGCACTTCTTCAACCATTATCTGAATAAAAAAAAATAAAAAAAAATCTAACCCTACAGATGTGGGACTGGAAAACGAGGCGTCTACCGCCGGTAGCAAGCTAGATGACGCTAGATGACGTCTTTTTAAGCTGCTCTGCCTGGTTCAACCAGTAGGGGGAGTCGAGTTACATGGTGGAGAGTGGGAGCTATTCTACAATCTGTGTGTGTGTGTGTGTGCATGCGACACTAGTCTTGGACATATTATTTTGCAATGTAATGCTTTTCTGTAGATTATTTGACTGTCATTGGTACAGTAATGGTGTGGTATTTTCGATTAACGTGCGTTTTTTATGGATAATCATCTAGATACTCAGATACAGTGCAGTATTATTCTTTACGAGACAACCCATACGTGCTGGCACCGAAGACCCGCCCTACTCTGCCTCTGATTCGCAGAATGTGGCTCTAGTTAGGCTCTGGTTGGGGGAAATGTAACTGGCCCGTTGATTATTGTGACCAGGCTTTCCTGTGGATTTCAGCTGTCGCTGTACTGAATTTACTGGTAAGCTAACTTCGGTTTAACGTTAGTTTGTTTACTACAGTTATGTAGTCAACTAAGGTAACGTTACAGTAGCAACTGCTCAAATAAAGCTGTATCCAGATTGCTGTCAAGTTAACGTTATGGTCTCTCGAAAATCTAATGCGACCTCAAGGCTTTTCAACACTGGCTGCGTAATATTAGTTAACGTTAACGAAAATGGGGGACCCTGATGTAAACAAGACTAAAGTCTTTCTCTGGTCTGTGCATCCCCTTAACAATTGTGTGTATTGAGCTGTACTGTATTGTACTCATTCTGCAATCTGTTAATGACATTTACATATCTGTAGATACTATATCTATATCTGTACATCCCTTACCTACTCTTACTAGTTACGCTGCTGGCCAGTATGACTTACTACAGTACCATAGTGTCTTCTTTATATCTATATCATTTTCCATACCCAGTTCTCTTCTCTAATGGCTATTTTCTTTTTATGTTGCAGATACCTGTCAAACTGGAGACTATTTTCCACTCCATCGCCATCAGCTACAGAGTGGGGTTTTGAGCTACTACTTAAAGGCACTGGGTCCTATGTACAATATATAGTTTTACTGCTATGCCCCTATGCTATAATTGCTATTACTAACTATATTATGCATTAATCACAACAAGTTATTTTCTTAAAGTGTCCTTTGTGTTTAAAGTGACCTATGGTGTGAGCGAGTGCACTGTGTGTTCATGTGTTTTTAAGTTACTGTAGACCCACATTAAAGTCAAGATTACTATTTGGATGGTATCTGTGTCAATGATTCCATTCAACCAAAGTGAGTATCACTGTATTATACTACAACTCTATACATACATCTGAGTAGTGATTAGCACTATTACTCAGTAGTACTAATTTATATATTTTACACAGTTTAATCACCTGTTCATTGTATATCACTATTGCACTTTACTGTTACATTTGCACTCTCAAAATTAGATTAGATTCAAATGTACAGCACACCATATACTGCTATAGTGGAATATACTATTCATAAATCATATACCATAATGTATACCATCTTGTTGCGCGCTCCTGGCCACCGCAGTGTCATGATTAATTGAAAATGGGGGACCCTGATGTAAACAAGACGAAAGTCTTTCTCTGGTCTGCATCCATCCCCTTAACAATTGTGTGTATTGAGCTGTACTGTATTGTACCCACTGTATTATGCCACATCAATGTGGAACGCCCTACCTAAAGCTGTAAAGGAATGTGAATCGCTACCCACTTTCAAAAACACTCTCAAAAAACACCTAAGTGAGACTGCAATTCGAAACTGGCCCCTACAAATGTCCTAACCTAGTTGTACAGTAAATGACCAAGTAAGGCTTTGTCAATATTCCAATGCACAGTGTAAAATGTGTGTGTGTCCCCTACCCAACCCCCCCCCCCACCTCCAATGTACAGCCCTCACCCAACCCACCCAACCAACCTCCTCCAATGTACAGTTTCTACGCCAAATGTATATACACTCCTTTTCTGGACACTTTTGTATCACAAACAGTACTGTATTTGCAAATCTGATATGTCATAAATGTATAGATGTAGCAGTACTGTCTATTTGATTTGATTTTGATTAACAGGGGCATCAAAGACCTGCACCGGCTCATCACTGAACCTACAGTAGTCAGAGTAAAATAGAATAGTGCAGTGCAGTGCAATAAAATAGTAGAATAGAATAGATAAAAAAAAATTACAGTGAAAGAGATACAGACAAATAGCTAGCTAGTCTATTGATAGTTATGTACAGTACATTCATCACAAAACACTCTATATTTTTTTATAGTTTTATTCACATTGCAGAATGGGTACACAAGTCAATACACACAATTGTTAAGGGGATGCAGACCAGAGAAAATACGTTTGTCTTGTGTTGTGTCCTACTGTTACACAGTGTCTGAAGCATGCAGTTACAGATACCTGTATCACTGTACATATTAATACTATATCTATATCTGTACATATCTCTTACCTACTCTTACTAGTTACGCTGCTGGCCAGTATGACTTACTACCATAGTGTCTTTATACCTGTATCACTGTACATATTAATACTATATCTATATCTGTACATATCTCTTACCTACTCTTACTAGTTACGCTGCTGGCCAGTATGACTTACTACCATAGTGTCTTTATACCTGTATCACTGTACATATTAATACTATATTTATATCTGTACATATCTCTTACCTACTCTTACTAGTTACGCTGCTGGCCAGTATGACTTGATGATGATTCTATTTTCCGCTTTGACCTCCATTATTAGCTATAATTAATGGCAAAACCTTTATCAAACCAGTTATGAGGTTGTTGCATATGGCTATTGTGAGTTTATTTGTCCAAAAAAATTTGATGGCAGCCTCCAATTCCTCCTTTGTGTGAGGTTTGGCCTCTCTGCGAATGAAATCTTTTAACATGTGCCAAACGATTTCAATGGGATTCAGGTCTGGAGACTCGGCGGGTGTTTTGACCCAATTAATTCCCTCTGCTTCAATGCAATGTCGTGCGGCTGTGTGTTTTGGGTCATTGTCTTGGAAGAATCTGTGGCGTGTCCCAAAGGTTGAACGTATCCAGGGGCTGACAACTGCCTTGATTATTGCGTCCTCAAAAAACACTCTGTCCATGATCCCATCAAAAATTACCAGAGGGCCCCGGCCCTCTCTGGAAATCGCGCCCCAAACATGGAGTTTCAAGGGGTGTTTCGGGGCTGGTTTACCCATTCGATGGCCTTTCTTGGAAAAGCACTGTCTAGCAAAATGTTCGAGTGACACAGTGCTTTCGTCTGTGAAAATGACGTCATGCCACGTTTCAAATGTGTCACGCCATAGGTGAGCTTGTGCAAGTCGCAATTCTTTATTCTTTTCCCGAATCATTGGCCAGAATTTTGTCTGGCCATATTTCCAGCCAAGACGTCTACGCGCTCCCCGTATCGCACTCAGTCCGACACGGACCCCAAACACGTCATCCAGCTGTTTCTGGACTTGTCTTGCAACCATGCAATCGCGTGCCTTGGTCATCTTGTCAATAGCAACCATGACATTGCTATAGAGAAAGAAAAAAAATAGGACATTAATTGATGCATACAGTCACGCCAATATGATGTTTATAATAAGTCCCTGCAACATTTGTTTGCATCAATATCCCAGTGTACCCAAACCCCCCCCCCCCCCACCCAACCTCCTCCAATGTACAGTTTCTACGTCAAATGTATATACTGTATTTGCAAATCTGGTATGTCATAAATGTATAGATGTAGCAGTACTGGCTATCTGTATGTCATGTATGTCATATGTCCTGATGAATTGAAAATGGGGGACCCTGATGTAAACAAGAAATCCCCTTAACAATTGTGTGTATTGAGCTGTACTGTATTGTACCCATTTCTGCAATCTGTTGTAGCTGCGTTTCAATATTTGTCAAAAACGTTACCTTTTGTAGCTCAAAACACGAGTGGAAAATAAAAACTTAAAATGATATAAATGCACTTTTAACCTATCGCTAAACTATTGCCAACCTAACGTTTTACATTCTACATGTACTTACTCAGACAATTTAGGAGGCGCTCGAGGTCGCGGTTCTTTCCTTTTGTAATGCGTCCAAACTGTGTTCTGTGTAACATGGATTCCGACCGATGCAAGGTGTTGCCGAATTTGTTTGGTCGACATGCCTTGAGATCGAAGTCTGCGCACATCTCTCGAGTGTTGTTTGCAAATTTTAGTCATTTTGGGCAGCAACACAACACACTGTACAAACTACAGTATAACACTTTATATATACAGTAGTACAGTAGTGGATTGATCTGATTGGTCTGATGCAGACGGGCCATTCACGGGTTTGAGGCGGGGCTTCGTGGCGTAGACAAGTATTAGTGGGGACAGTGTCTCCCCCCCCCTATTCCCATTCCATTTATGTCTTATCATAAATAGTAGATACTGAAGTTGTAGAATAATACATTACTGTTAAATATGTTTTCATTGCAATATTAAGATGAAAATTACTTTTTCAGAAAGGTATGATGTCCCTTTCCTGAACAGGGTTATTTGTTTGCTTTAAATTATAAATAAATAAAATATTTTATGTAAACCACCTGTTTTTAAAAGAAACACATACAATTCGCACATATATATTTTATAATTAGGAGAAAACTGTGATATTTGGATGCAGTTTTTTATTTGCATATTATTGCCCCCCACTTAGCTATTGAACACACTAGATTATTTAAACAGATATCTCACAGTATGATTACATTATTATTAAAAACTATCAAGATGACAGTATTTTGTATTTGTCAATGCCTCTGTCTGGAAACAAGTATGCTCCCTCATGGAGAAGATGTAGGCATGTTAAAAGAACAAACCTCTTACTGTTAAAGTATGTTGTTTGAAACCATAAAGGTTGTCAGTGTTTTTTTTAGATGGTTTCTTAGATGTTCCTATCCTGTTGTAACAGTTGTTGATAATACCTATGATTCTGATGTTGTGTTCAGTTAGCATATTAGCTTACAACAAACTGTGACTAGCTAAGCAGAAAACGCTTTTGTCCCCCTCTCCTTGATAAGGTGTTAATACTGTAGGTTTGGGGGGGAGCAGAGGTGAGTAGCTGAGGTCTTGGGGAATTCATATGGAAATGTGACAATGGTCTATCTGGGGGTGTTGGTACAGTACAGTCGCATACAGATTACTGGGGGTGGGGAACAGGGGCGTCCATTTGGTATGGCAAGTGATACAGTATTAAGATGAAAATTACTTTTTCAGAAAGGTATGATGTCCCTTTCCTGAACAGGGTTATTTGTTTGCTTTAAATTATAAATAAATAAAATATTTTATGTAAACCACCTGTTTTTAAAAGAAACACATACAATTCGCACATATATATTTTATAATTAGGAGAAAACTGTGATATTTGGATGCAGTTTTTTATTTGCATATTATTGCCCCCCACTTAGCTATTGAACACACTAGATTATTTAAACAGATATCTCACAGTATGATTACATTATTATTAAAAACTATCAAGATGACAGTATTTTGTATTTGTCAATGCCTCTGTCTGGAAACAAGTATGCTCCCTCATGGAGAAGATGTAGGCATGTTAAAAGAACAAACCTCTTACTGTTAAAGTATGTTGTTTGAAACCATAAAGGTTGTCAGTGTTTTTTTTAGATGGTTTCTTAGATGTTCCTATCCTGTTGTAACAGTTGTTGATAATACCTATGATTCTGATGTTGTGTTCAGTTAGCATATTAGCTTACAACAAACTGTGACTAGCTAAGCAGAAAACGCTTTTGTCCCCCTCTCCTTGATAAGGTGTTAATACTGTAGGTTTGGGGGGAGCAGAGGTGAGTAGCTGAGGTCTTGGGGAATTCATATGGAAATGTGACAATGGTCTATCTGGGGGTGTTGGTACAGTACAGTCGCATACAGATTACTGGGGGTGGGGAACAGGGGCGTCCATTTGGTATGGCAAGTGATACAGTATTAAGATGAAAATTACTTTTTCAGAAAGGTATGATGTCCCTTTCCTGAACAGGGTTATTTGTTTGCTTTAAATTATAAATAAATAAAATATTTTATGTAAACCACCTGTTTTTAAAAGAAACACATACAATTCGCACATATATATTTTATAATTAGGAGAAAACTGTGATATTTGGATGCAGTTTTTTATTTGCATATTATTGCCCCCCACTTAGCTATTGAACACACTAGATTATTTAAACAGATATCTCACAGTATGATTACATTATTATTAAAAACTATCAAGATGACAGTATTTTGTATTTGTCAATGCCTCTGTCTGGAAACAAGTATGCTTCAATTGCAAGAAAAGTAATAGACAGTTATGATATTACATTCATATTTGGTATGGCAAGGTATGGCCCCTCCTACCCAACCCCCCCCCCACACTCCTACCCACCCTCTTCCAATGTACGTTGGTTGGTTGGTGAGCTTGGGCCAATGGGCGACAAGCAGCTGAATACATTTTATTTCACAGCGATACACTTTTTTTCAGTGTAATCACTACAGTATAGTATTCTTACTGAGTCGCAGATGCAATGACGACTTTTTACAGTAAACAAACGAAGATATCTACAGTTGATAGGCCGTGCGTGATGGCAGCGCCAATAAAAGAAAAGCAGCCGCCAAAGAGCAAGATTCGGATGGTTAAGAAAAAAGCTGTAAGTATTACATCGGACATTATTACATTGAGACATCGGACATTTACGCATATAACGTAGAACATTTGCGCATATTTGGCTATGGTTAGACTAGTGTATTGTTGTCTCTAATGTTATCGCATGAATTGCATGAATTGAAAATGGGGGACCCTGATGTAAACAAGACGAAAGTCTCTCTGGTCTGCATCCCAAGACCCAACACACAGTAACAGTACTGTATATTGGAATACCGTTTATGTCACAAATGTATCAGTACTAAATACCTATATGTCCCTATGCCAATCAATCTAACCTGCTTTGCAATCCTCGCCATTCCACTACTACTATATATAATAATAATAATTTATTTTGCATCCCTTTTTTTCCCCTGTGCAGGCTGCAGTTTCAATCGTGTTGACACCACAGTCCAATGTCGTTGGACCAACACCAGCAGATGCAGAAAAAACCATGACGGAGTGGTGTAATGAAATCGTCATGACGATAGTCAAAACATACTTTGCCAAGCTGGAGGAACGCCGTGAGGCGACGGAGAAAGACTTGGCCATACTGCGTACACAACATCAGGCCACAGAGCAAGGTCGTGCTACGCTGGAGAAACGGCATGAGGCGACAGAGAAAGACTTGGCCATACTGCGTACACAACTTCAGGCCACAGAGCAAGGTCGTGCTACGCTGGAGAGACGACATGAGGCTACAGAACAGCTGCACGCCACACAGCTTAGACAGCTACGCAACCAACTAAACAGACCAAGGCTAGTCGAACCCTCTGTCACTGCTCGGGCTTTTCACCGCCAGCTATTCACATCTGAAAGAGATGAAGGTTCTCCGTCTCCGTTCGAAGCCGCCACGCCTGCAGCAGCTGATGAAGGGGTTACCATAAGCTTGACGCTGTCGCCGTCGCCACTCAAAGCCGCCACGCCTGCAGCGGTTGAAGGGGTTACCATAAGCTTGTCGGTGTCCCCGTTCAAAACCCCAGAACCGTTCAAAACCCCAGAACCGTTCAAAAACCCCCAGCCAGTGGCTAAACGAAAGAGGCCGACAAATGGTGAACTTTTGCCTGACATACAACTGCAAACCATTTCAGCAGAAGACGAGCAAAGGTCGTACGAAATGTCTAGCAAAGCCGGCAATCGAGCCGATGACTATGCAGCTCGAATGTTCATGTTGCTAATTGACTTTCCAACATACCAACTGTGGGCTCAGAAGGTTAATTGGAGCGGCCTACAGGGAAAGTCTGCCTTACCTCGCAACCTACGACAGTCGTTGCTCGCTATGGTTAAACGCCGCTATAGTGTTTTTGAGTATGGAGCAGTTCGTGATCGGATCAATGAGCGTTTACGAACGCCACGGACAGAGGATCCCAGGAAGAACTCTGTTGTGATTTAATTATTCTCACATTTTGAGTGGATCCATTTCAATTGACTATTCTTTGTTTAGGTTGTTCATAGCATTTTCACACATCATGGCATCATGGCATCCCTTCCTGTATTCATGCTTCTTGTGTGTACAGATATAGATAGTATTAATATGTACAGTGATACAGGTATAAAGACACTATATGGTAGTAAGTCATACTGGCCAGCAGCGTAACTAGTAAGAGTAGGTAAGAGATATGTACAGATATAAATATAGTATTAATATGTACAGTGATACAGGTATAAAGACACTATGGTAGTAAGTCATACTGGCCAGCAGCGTAACTAGTAAGAGTAGGTAAGAGATATGTACAGATATAGATATAGTATTAATATGTACAGTGATACAGGTATCTGTAACTGCATGCTTCAGACACTGTGTAACAGTAGGACACAACACAAGACAAACGTATTTTCTCTGGTCTGCATCCCCTTAACAATTGTGTGTATTGACTAGTGTACCCATTCTGCAATGTGAATAAAACTATAAAAAAATATAGAGTGTTTTGTGATGAATGTACTGTACATAACTATCAATAGACTAGCTAGCTATTTGTCTGTATCTCTTTCACTGTAATTTTTTTTTTATCTATTCTATTCTACTATTTTATTGCACTGCACTGCACTATTCTATTTTACTCTGACTACTGTAGGTTCAGTGATGAGCCGGTGCAGGTCTTTGATGCCCCTGTTAAAGAGAGAATGGACTCTGTTTTGCCCATGTGTAATGATAGTTTGTTGTCTGCGAGCCATATGCAGATTTTGCCTAGTTCCGAGCTGAGGGCTTTTTCAACCTGTAACTTGTTCTTGTTTACATCAGGGTCCCACTGTCTGGAAATATAGTAAAATTATTGAAGGCCACTCACAACCAACTTGTGCACATGCCCTAGGCTGCCAAAGATAAAAACTAGGAGTTTACATCTGTAGCCTAGCTGTGAGATCCAATGTAATAAAAAAAAGTCTGCTACGTCTTGCTATGTTGTGTTTCAATACAGTGGGTACAATACAGTACAGCTCAATACACACAATTGTTAAGGGGATGCAGACCAGAGAAAGACTTTCGTCTTGTTTACATCAGGGTCCCCCATTTTCAATTAATCATGACACTGCGGTGGCCAGGAGCGCGCAACAAGATGGTATACATTATGGTATATGATTTATGAATAGTATATTCCACTATAGCAGTATATGGTGTGCTGTACATTTGAATCTAATCTAATTTTGAGAGTGCAAATGTAACAGTAAAGTGCAATAGTGATATACAATGAACAGGTGATTAAACTGTGTAAAATATATAAATTAGTACTACTGAGTAATAGTGCTAATCACTACTCAGATGTATGTATAGAGTTGTAGTATAATACAGTGATACTCACTTTGGTTGAATGGAATCATTGACACAGATACCATCCAAATAGTAATCTTGACTTTAATGTGGGTCTACAGTAACTTAAAAACACATGAACACACAGTGCACTCGCTCACACCATAGGTCACTTTAAACACAAAGGACACTTTAAGAAAATAACTTGTTGTGATTAATGCATAATATAGTTAGTAATAGCAATTATAGCATAGGGGCATAGCAGTAAAACTATATATTGTACATAGGACCCAGTGCCTTTAAGTAGTAGCTCAAAACCCCACTCTGTAGCTGATGGCGATGGAGTGGAAAATAGTCTCCAGTTTGACAGGTATCTGCAACATAAAAAGAAAATAGCCATTAGAGAAGAGAACTGGGTATGGAAAATGATATAGATATAAAGAAGACACTATGGTACTGTAGTAAGTCATACTGGCCAGCAGCGTAACTAGTAAGAGTAGGTAAGGGATGTACAGATATAGATATAGTATCTACAGATATGTAAATGTCATTAACAGATTGCAGAATGAGTACAATACAGTACAGCTCAATACACACAATTGTTAAGGGGATGCACAGACCAGAGAAAGACTTTAGTCTTGTTTACATCAGGGTCCCCCATTTTCGTTAACGTTAACTAATATTACGCGGCCAGTGTTGAAAAGCCTTGAGGTCGCATTAAATTTTCGAGAGACCATAACGTTAACTTGACAGCAATCTGGATACAGCTTTATTTGAGCAGTTGCTACTGTAACGTTACCTTAGTTGACTACATAACTGTAGTAAACAAACTAACGTTAAACCGAAGTTAGCTTACCAGTAAATTCAGTACAGCGACAGCTGAAATCCACAGGAAAGCCTGGTCACAATAATCGACGGGCCAGTTACATTTGAGTACAGCTGTAACAAAGTCCAATATGCCCTCGTTCATTAGATCCAAAGCATCAATTGCTTTTCCTCGACTCTAACGCTAGTTTAATAGCTAATGACTAATGGCTAAACAGCTGATTTTGTAAACATGAGGCAGAGTAGGGGCGGGAGCTGGATGGATATAATTCCAACTTGACTTTGCGCCTCCTGGCGGCACAAAACAGAAACCGCACCCACCCTAATAAAACCATTTGTCGAGAGCCGTTAACGGGCGGCAGAGGGCGTTGAAACGGCGGTAGGAGGGACCTCAATTTGCAATGCTGTAACTGTAACTAACCGTACTGTCATGCACTTGTCCTAATAAACGAACCTACACTGTAGCACTCAACACTTTGATGAACATTGTTGCTCAGCTGATAGAGTTGTGCCCTTCCTGATGGCTTGTCGTACAGAACTTGTAAGTCGCTTTGGATAAAAGCGTCAGCTAAATGACTAAATGTAAAATGTAAATGTACTATACTATCAAGTCAAGTCAAGAATGCAATAATAAGAATCCAATAGGATGAGAATGCGACATTGTGCAATAATACAAGTAATAAGAATAAGACATATCAGGTATATGTACATGAGTTTTACAAAAGCTTTTACTCTACAAGAACCACTCCTGTTCTTGTTTAATTTTTTTAAAGTGACCTTACATTGTGAGCGTGTGCAGCATGAGTGTGTGTGTGTGTTCATGTTAAAGTGACTGCTAGTACAGTGTGTGTGTGTGTGTGTGTGTGTGCTCTACATCCATGTGTCTTCTCCATGGTATCTAACATCGTACAGTCTTCTTGTTCTGAGGTGCTCTAGACGTTGGGAGTGGGCATGTAATGTCTTTTGCGTCATCAGAACAGTATTGTCTTATCTCCTTATAAAGATATTCCTGTCGGTCGTTGTCTAGACCAGGTGGGGGGAGGACAGGAAAACCAGAGATGGTTGGGTAGCGTTTTGGGTCTTTCAACAGCTGAAACGTGAATGGCTCTGTATCGTCACAGTGTAATTTCGCTGTCACCATGCCAGGACTGTTGGCATCGAAGCTGAAGTGCTGGTATTTCTTTATTTGTGGGAATCTTTTGAAGAAGCCTCCCAGATGTTGTTGCCAGTCGTAGCTTGGAACATACACTGTGCCATCTTCGCGACCGACAAGTTGGGGGATATTGACTCCTTTCACTGCAGAGCTTTTCCTGACGATGTCTGCGATGCCTGCCAGGGTGTCGACCGCAGTCTTCCTGTAGACCTGCTTTATCAAACCGAAGCACCAGTCGGGGCCAAACTTAGTGTGGCCTGCAATTAGGAAGTGGAGCGCAAGCTGCAGGTGAAGTTTGTGAATAGTATGCCACGCAAAATACCACAAGACATAATTGTTTTTATTTTGCCCGGAGCAATTGTCGCAGTGCAGGTCCACTGATTTTTCTCCAACTCCATAGTTGGTGAAGAAATGATCCACATAGCTGATAACGGCATTGCTGCCTTTACCAGTTGACATCCCTTCATCAATTAGGTAATTCACCTGCTTCGTCAGCCCTTCACAGTGGACACCGAACAGAAAGGAGTGCTTTCCACAACCGAAGGAAGGATCTCTGACCAACAACACGAAATCCTGAAAAGACAAGTGTTTTTGTTAGATTGGTAGAATAAGAAAAAGTGGGAACCATGTGTGTGTGTGAGAGAGAAAGAGAGAGAGCAAGGGGTGGTTTTGTGACATACCTTCTATACTGCTGTAAAGGCGCCACAGGGAAGCTTTGGTCAGATTGGTTGGCAGTAACTTTGCAGTGAAATCCTTGTGACCAGCATGACGGCCAGGCAACACAATCGCATGGAGGACAGCAAAGTTGATCAGAAATTTCACAACCCTTTTTACGTCAAAAAGAGACAAAAAACGCTTGTGATTTCTCGGCTGTTTCTTCCTCTCCCGCGGTGTGAGGCCATCTGTCTTGTAGTGTTTGAAAAGGCTTTTGAGAAGCGCATCGCTGATCCTAAACAAAAATGTTAACAATAGGGAAGAGAATTAATGAATGAAATACACACATTGTACACACTGTATCTGTATGTCATGTATGTCATATATTATGTTATGATGAATTGAAAATGGGGGACCCTGATGTAAACAAGATGAAAGTCTTTCTCTGGTCTGCATCCCCTTAACAATTGTATGTATTGAGCTGTACTGTACTGTACCCATTCTGCAATCTGTTAATAAACTTTTCAATCAATCAATCAATCACTCTTGTTTACATTCAGGTGTAGTTTTTAAGAATCCCTATCCTAGCGATGTGCATTACAAAATGGCCGCACAAAAACTACACTACCCAGAATATCCAAAATGGACGCCCTCGCAGGGTAGAATAGGATTCGACGACTATCTCTAGACTTTAACACCTATTTAAACCGATTTATTGCTATTGCTAAACATACATATACGTCCAATACAATACAGCTACGTCCAATACAATATACAAGCATAAAGACACTTACCCATAAATGAAACAGAACGTTGGACGACAGACAACAACGTCGTGAAATCTGTATGTTGTCCTCGAAGCCACACGGACAGCGTTCACTCTCTTTGTACTTTGCGTCTTCTCTGAAACATTTTGGCATGTTCCAATAATGGACAACAGACACATGTCCCTTTCTCTTGGTGTCAACGACGCGGTGTCCAATCGGTTTTGGTAAATTAGCTCAACCGACAGTTTTTTTGAACAAGACAGGGCAGATCGTTCTGAATTTTCCTTTCGGCGCGCCTGGCACTTGCAGTGGAAAGCGTGTATCTTTCGAAGTTCCTCTTCAATTTCGCCCTCCACCGTTAAACCAGACATCTTTTCAACTGATCGCATGGTCGATTCAGCTGAAAAGCCCAATGCTACAGTTTCAACGCAAATGTCTCCGTCTTCCTCTGTTTCACCATCGTCGGTAGGTTCGATTGGATCTGGCACAATGACGCCTGGCCCCTCGGTCTCCTCGTCGTCAGATGATAGATCTGGTCGGTCACCACCGTCGTCGCTGTCAGTCATGTAATCAGTTATGTGGTCACTCATTAACGCCGAGTAGTCTCTACTCATTCCATCTCTTCCTCTATTAAGAGCAACTGATAATCTTTGTGCGGCCATGTCGATGTTATCTAAGCAGCAAACAAGTGTTGTGGGCTACAGGTGCTGTGAATTATAAACACCAGACAGTGTGGGGGCGTACCTCACATTAACAGCAGCCTTTCACATGCAAAAATAGGACAGCCCGAGGGAACAGCCCCCAGAGCTTCGTGAGAGACGATTCAGAGTATGTCTCAAGGAGCCATTTTTAAACACAATTTAAACACAATTAGAGTTATTATATATGTTCGCTGTTATACTAAATATGTTGTTCAACCCTCGAACTGTAAGTATATAAAAAAAAAAAAAAAAAAAATGAAATGAAAAAAAAAAAAAAAAAAAAAAACTTTCTCTTCTCGTCAGGAACCTGGGTCGCCGAGTTGTAGGCGTGCACGCTGGGCGTGGTCACATATAGTTGTGTATCATCAGCATAACTATGGAAGCATACATTGTGGTCTCGAATGATGTCCCCGAGGGGCAGCATATATAGTGAGAAGAGTAATGGACCAAGGCAGCTTCCTTGTGCAACTCCAAAGCTGCTGTCATGTTCCTTGGATACATTGTCTCCAAGCTTAACATAGAACCTTCTCCCCTTAATGTATGTTATGAGCCAATTTAGTACATGATCGGAAAAGCCAACCAGTCTTTCAAGACGACTGATCAGGATATTATGGTCAATCGTATCGAACGCTGCACTAAGGTCCAATAGGACAAGAATTGAGACTTTGCCAGCATCGGAGTTTAGCCTGAGGTCGCTAACTATTTTAGTAAGGGCAGTTTCAGTGCTGTGATTTGTTCTGAAACCTGATTGTAATTCCTCCATGATGTTATTATCTTTGAGAAAGGAGTTTATTTGTACTGAGACTATCTTTTCTAATATCTTGCTGATAAATGGAAGGTTTGATATTGGCCTATAGCTTTTTAGTTTGTTTACATCTAAGTTTGTTTTCTTTAGTAGTGGTTTTACTACAGCCATTTTAAATGCATCTGGAAAAGTGCCTGTTTGAAGCGACATATTTATTATTTCAAGGACATGATTTGAGACACTATCGAACACCCGCTTGAGAAATGCTGTTGGTATAGGATCGAGGCAGGAGGTGGCGGAATTACACTCAGAGACAATCTTACAGAGGTCAGGTAATGTAATACATGTGAATTCCCCCATAGTTATCTCAGGTGGGTTTCCACTCACAGCCAGATCTATATCAGAGGCAATGCTTGCTCTAATCAATGATATTTTTTCATTAAAGAAAACTGCGAACTCTTCACATTTTGTGGCTGATTGCTGCGGTATATGGGGGGGTGGCATGTTAATCAGCCGGTCGATGGTGGAAAAAAGTACCCTGGAGTTACCCATGTTTTCTGAGATCATTTTGGAAAAATATTCCTTTCTCGCAAGTTGTATTGCCTTATTGTATGCGCCCATGGCGTCTTTGTATAAATTAAAGTGAGCTGTGAGTTTGAATTTCCTCCTTTGGTTTTATTTAACCATGGAGAGATTCTATCAGTTTTTACCTTTTTAACCTTCAGAGGGGCAACAGTATCTAACACTGTTGACAAGGTGCTGTGGAAGTTTTGCACTATCTGATTTAAGGAGGATTCACTGCATTGGTCATATGATTTCATCATACTAGAGAATTTTGCTTCAGCTCTAGCGTCCAGAAGCCTTCTGTGAACTAGGAATTCGCTTCTGGTCTTATGTAATATTAGGCTTGTACCATATAACACACAATAATGGTCAGAAATTGGAATTTGTTTTACTGATACATTCTCAATGTTTAGCCCTGTTGTTATTAGTAGGTCCAGAGTGTTGCCATGTTGGTGGGTGGCCTCGTGAACATGTTGCATCAGTCCAAAACTGTCCAGTAGGTTCAGAAACTTGCAACCCCTGGGGTCATCCTTTTTGTTGATATGAATGTTTAGATCTCCATTAAGAATGATTCTATCATACCTGGTAATGCAGATCGATATGAGTTCTGAAAATTCCTGTATGAAGAGTGGCGAGTACCTTGGTGGTCGATACAATGTCACACATACTACTGGCATTTCTGTTTTCAATACAATAGCAAGGTATTCAAATGATAAAAATTTTCCCAGGTCAATATCACTGCACACAAATTGAGTGGAGATGATTGCTGCTATTCCGCCTCCCCTCCCACTCTGTCTGTTTGATTGATAGAATTTAAAATTGGAAGGGCAGGTCTCAATCAGTGTTGCTACACCAGTGATGTTGTCTAGCCATGTCTCTACTAAAAACATACAATGTACACCATGTTTTACTATGAGTTAATTTATCAGAAATGATTTTTGTTTCAGCGCTCTAACGTTGAACAGTGCTAGTTTTAGCTGTACGGGTTCTGTAGTGGGGCGTGAGACAGTCTGTGGTTGAACACTGATATTGATAAGGTTCGATTTACATATGGGACGTGATAATGAGTAATTGATTAGTCTTCTGGTGATCAGAATCGGGATGACACTCAACGTGTTTCTTTGTAGCTTAGGCTGCTTCTGTATATAGTCTACAGAGCTAGATATGGTTGGTTGTCAGGCCAGTGATGCTACACATTGTATGACGTTATGTATTAGCACATTTACCCCCGATATGTTTGGATGGATGCCATCGTGTCTGTAATGGTCTTTCCTGGACCAGAGCAGATCAAAGTTATTTATATAGCAAAGTCCTATAGTAGTACAGTAGGTCTGTAGCCACTGGTGCAACCAGAACAGACAGCTAAATCGCTCAGATCCACGACCTATGGATGGAATGGGGCCAGACACAATGCATATTTTACCCAGGCTTTCAATAGTGAGTATTAGTGATTCAAAGTCAGATTGCAGTTTAGCGGATTGTCTAGCCATTACGTCATTTGCTCCGATATGAATAATAATGGTGTGGGCGGACGGATATCTGTCGATGATTTCGGGAGTACACTCTAGTAAGTCAGTAACTTTTAAACCGGAAAAACAATATGTAATGCCGTGTGGTATTTGCAAAAACCTGGTGATGGAATCTCCGATGAGTAGGATCTCTGGCTGTTCATGGATGCATTCCCCGTCGTAGATGGCCAGGTTTCTATGGTGAAAAGCCGCAGGAGTAGCGTCTGCATTGCTGGCGGAGTTAGACGGTTGGTCGGGCAGCAGCGCCATGTGGAGGGGCTCGTTCACAGCGGCATTTCTATCGATAACACTCGCCGTTTGAATGATCGTACTGGCATGGGCTGCAGAGCACCGCAGGCGAGGAAGTTTAAACTTTGGGGAGTCGGACCCATCGCGTGAGTCTGGGGAATTTGGCGATGCGAGAGCAAACAGGGCAGAGCGCTTTCTGCTCCGGGTTGCAGCTATATTTCCATGGTTGAGTCGTGAGCTGGAGAGGGCCGCCGTCCTGGCAGCTTCGCTTGGAGCCTGGCTAGTAGCTAGGCTAGTAGCTAGCATCGGATAGTCTTTGAGCAAAGCTACAGTACTAGCAGCAGGAGACGGAAACGAGGGAGAGCCTAGGAGGCTGGGATCATTACAAAGAGGATTGAATCGGTTTGATAGTTGAGGTGAATCAACGGGATCATATAGAGGAAGGGAGAGCTTCCTTCGGCCCCTCACCACTGTTGCCCAGGAGGGACTACTGGTGCAGCCTGCGTCCGCTTGTTCCATGCTAGCCAGCCTGGACATGAGCTCCGTTTGACGCTTGAGAAGATCCATTACTAGTATCTCGATGGACTTCAGTTCCGTTCGCATTTCTGCGACATCTGATGTTGGAGCCATTTCCTCTGGGGAGTTTAGCACTGTGAGTACTGTAGCGTGTAGCTGTAGCTATGGCAACAACAAGCTCCGATAGCTTAGGTCACGTCCAGTAAAAAGTCACATAAAACCAATAAATCCAACAGCATAAACGATAAGAGCAAAAGTCACTGTGATCAGTTAAGATCACTGGTTAAAAAATGGTAGAAAGAAAGAAAACAAAAACGTAGAAAGAAAACAGTCTAAAGTTTGAAAGTTTGGGAGGTCCGCAAAAACACGTCCGTTCAGCAGCAACCGGAAGTGAGTGAGTGAGTGAGTGAGTAAAAGGAATGTAAGAGGAAGAGCCTAATCTCTCAGAAGACTCCAAAAATATTATAAATACTAAGGAGCTGCTGAAACTGTGTAATGTGTGTCACTGGGAGAGTTGCAGGAAATGTCTTGTGGAGTCACCAACACTTAAAAAAAGTGGATTCGGTTTGACAGTTACAACCAAGTGCATCGATGGTCACAGCTATACATGGCATTCCCAGCCTGTGCTGAGAGGATGTGTGATGGAGTGCAATGTGTCTATTCCTGCAGCAGTGTTTGTAACAGGGAATGAGTGTACACCTTTCCTAGAGGTCTGTGAAACAATTGGCTTGCAATGCCTCTCTAAGAGGCAGTGGTTCAACATACAGAAGGCCTATGTCATTCCTGAAGTAGAGGAAACATGGTCTGTACACAATGAGGCAATAATGAATGCAGCTGCTGATGAACCCCTGGTCGTTTCTGGTGACGGGAGGTATGACAGCCCGGGTCACAACGCATCATATGGCACCTATTCACTGATGGACACAAAGTCAGGGCTGGTGGTAGCCCAGGAGACTGTGAACGTCACTGAGGTGAAAAACAGTTACTGGTTAGAGGTAGAAGGTCTGATTAGATGCCTTGCTAAGTTGGAAGACTGTGGGGTCTCCGTCTCAGTGCTAGCAACAGACTGCCATCCATCTGTCCAGAAAGTAATGAGAGAGGATCATGCCAACATCAAACATGAATATGATCTGTGGCATATAGTAAAAAATATGAAGAAGAGTCTGTTGAAGTGCCAAAGTGAGGACCTACTCGAGTGGATCAGGATGGTTACAAACCACCTGTGGTACTGTGCAACCACATGTGATGGAAGTGCGAGCAGGCTGAAAGAGAAGTGGATGTCTGTGCTTCACCACATCACCAACGTGCACAACTGGAACTCAGGGGAGACAATGACAAAATGTGAGCACCCTCCCTACAGTCCTAAAGAGGAAAGCCTACGGCCATGGCTCGATCCTGGCTCTGCTGCTTTTGCTCAGCTCAAGAAGGTGGTCCTAGACAAACTGCTGATGAAGAAACTGGACAAAGTGACAGAAGGAATCCACACCGGACAACTTGAGAGCCTCCACTCCCTCTACACCAAGTATGCCACAAAAAGAAAAAAGTTCATGAGAGCAAGCTTTGAGGCTTGACTTCATGTAGCTGCGCTGGACCACAACCTCAATGTGATCAGAGAAACGGCAAAAACAAAAGAAGGAGAGGAACAAATGAAGCACTACTTTTCTAAGGCTTCTGGGCAGCATGTGGTGGCACCTGTGAAGATGGCAAAAGACTACAGCTTCAGAAAGGACATTGTGGCAGGAACACTGAAGCGCTGCGAGGCAATCTCCATCCGGGCAGCACTAAGGGAGCATGCAACCATCGCGCAGCATAAAGGAATCCAGAAACCAGACAAGGCACTCTCAATAGCGAAACACCTTAGTAGATTTCCAGCCGATCACTAAGTAGGAAGTAGGAAGAAGTATACACTTATTTAATCCTACCCCTTTTCCACTACTCAAATGAGTGTACTAATTTAAAACATTTCAAAACAAATATATATATATATGCAAAACAAAAACTATATATGCAAAACATGAAAGAAGTGAAATAAAAATGTAAACACCCGTGAATATAAAGTCCCTTCCTCATCCCTGTACCTCGTGAACATAATTTCCTTATAAATCAGTTTGAAATGTCTCATGTTTGGACATTGCTTTGGCACCACATTCAGGCCCTGTTTAGACGGAAACGCTAGCAGGTGAATCCGCAAAACTATTTTTGCGGATGTGCCTTTCGTTTATACGGAAACGGCGTTTTTACGGGGTGAAACCGCAAAAAAGTGAGACTACCTTCCAGGGTGGAATTCCTAGAAACGCAAAAGCTTTGCGATCTCGTCTAAACTGTAAAACCGTATAAATCTGTTAAAACGATGACGAAAGGGTTGTCACGGCTCTGGTCGCGCGTACTGCTTACGTCACAGAGCAGGTATGCGCCAGTAGCCGAGACGTAAACAAAGCAAGTATGTCTGACTATTATCAACGGAGATCACCTGAAGGCTACATTGGCAGTACTTTTAACCCTTTCACTGCCACAAGACAGAAGGTTAACCCTTTACTATCACACAACCGGCTGCCGTGTGGCAGTGAAAGGGTTAAATACACAAGAATCTGTCCCGCGGCGTGAGTGGACCCACTGTCTGTGAGTGACTCTGCTTTGGGCCAATCACATTCCCCATCCACAGTCTGCGAATCAGAGGCAGAGTAGGGCGGGTCTTCACAGCACGTCATGTGACATATGCGCCAATCGTGTGACAGCGGGGTTCCGTCGTTACAGCGTCGTCTGCACGGAGAATTCCACCCCAAAACGCTCGTCTAAACGTAAAATTTAAAGTGAAACCGCAAGATGACTTTTGCGGTTTCTGTTCACAAAACGCTCGTCTAAACGTAGCCTCAGACTGTTCCACAGTTTCACTCCACATATTGAGATGCAGTGTCTTCTCCTGGTAGTGCTACACTAAGAACTTTATAATTGAGTTTTCCCCTCAGATTATAACCCCCCTCCCTATCAAAGGACAGTTCTTGAATGTTTCCTGGAAGTACGCTTTAAAAAATAATATGTTTGAACACGATAACCTGCAATGTGAACTATCCTTATGGCCCTTTTGTTCTTATCAAGAATTTCCAATTAAAATTTCAGTCTGGCAACCAAAAAAAGTTCAAAGCAACAGTTTGCAAAACAGAGTTTTGTTCATGTTTTAGCAGACATAATTAGCCTTTCTTTTCAATGAGATTATTATTTTATTATTATAAAAGTTCTGTGCAGGTTGGCTGTATTAATAATAATATGACTAAATAGAAGAGATGGTGTTGGGAATCAGGTGAATCTTGAGAAGGTAACTAAAGAATGTTGGAACGATGACATCGCAATGGGTTCTAGCCGTTGAAGGCCTTGGCTCTGCTGAAAGCTACAATTCTAAGGTGGAATTGTGAAGGGAAAAGCCTAACAGAGTCACACTTGAAAGGGTTATGCCCTATTTTTCCAGTGAAGTTGACTAAGAATATGTTTTTATTTAGGGGTTAGGGTTATTGTTCATCTTTTTGAGATGCCTATCTGATTTATAATGAACTTGGAGTTATTTTATTTCAGCCTGTCTGATTTATAATGAACTTGGAGTTATTTTATTTCAGCCTGTCTGATTTATAATGAACTTGGAGTTATTTCAGCCTGTCTGATTTATAATTGAGTTCTCCCCTCAGATTATAACCCCCCTCCCTATCAAAGAACAGTTCTTGAATGTTTCCTGGAAGTACACTTTAAAAAATAATATGTTTTGAACACGATAACCTGCAATGTGAACTATCCTTATGGCCCTTTTGTTCTTATCAAGAATTTCCAGTTACAATTTCAGTCTAATGGCAACACATTTTTTTTCAAAGCAACAGTTATTGTAATAAACATCTGATTATTCCCTTGTTGTATAATGTTTCCTTTTGTGCATTAATTGCAAGTGTTATCATTGATCGATAATAAGGGAATGCGGGGTAATAATAATAACAGTCTTATGAGAATGAAGGATCATAAAACAATTTAATTTTTACAAGTCATTGTAGTATTCGAATCCTACATATTCCTTGGATGGGAAGACATTCCTTATAGCATTGATGGCACATGCCGGAAGTGGAATTCTGTTCCTCCTCCCCAGATTACCACTGGACCACAGCGTGAACTGCCTGTAGGCTGTCAGCCTGAAAAGACTGACAGAGAAATGGAAAATAAGTGGTGTTAGCATACACGTCATGGAATGCATTCTATTACCTGGGCCCTCATTACAGAAAAAATCCTAACAGCTTGTCCATGGATTCTACCCTAAATTTAGTTAGGAAAACATCTCTCTGTAATACCGAAATGCCATCCTATACTCAAAAGAAGATGGACATTTCTGTAATGAGGCCCCAGGCAGTCATTCTCCAGTATGTCCAAATATATTACAACCTCTGTGTGCACTGGACCACTGTCAAAGCTATAGGCCTACCCATGTGTCAATCAATCAATCACATTTATTTATATAGCACATTTAAACATGACACTTGTCAACCAAAGTGCTTCACAAAGGATGCTTATAGTAATATTCCACAATTATTACATTGATAGTAATAAATGGCACACAGTCATAAATTCACCAACATGCGCATTTGTTATACATGTGTGACTAAATTATCTTATTGTTATAATAATAATAATAACTTTATTTGTATAGCACTTTTCATACAGAGGTTGCAGGTCAAAGTGCTTCACAACAGTAAAAATACAGGCATGGGTGAGCATAGCAGGGTATGAAACAACAAATAACCTCTGTTCTCCTTGCAATGCGTTTTTAATTCTTTCTTGGTCCAAACAATTTGATCATTCATTCATTCAGGTTAGCTACTGTCTGACGTTAGCTACCGTTATTATGCATAATCTTGCGTTCTTACCTGCTACTAATCGGCCGTTCCAGCGTCTCTGCTCGGACATCCTTCAAGGACAACATGGACACCTCCAGCACATCTCTCTCCAGACACAACATCCTATATGTTGGACTTTTTGTTATGCAGCAGTTGTCGAATATGAGATGCTCCAAGTGGTGGTCATCTTGGCAGCACACGCTTTCAACAACTGTTTCCATTGGGATGCAATATCCACAACGGCACCATGCAGTGTTCCCAACGCGGCCATCTTCAGGCATGTTATTATCTCCATCGTCGTCCGGCTCGACAGGAGGAGCACGTCTCACTGGTGTCGCTCTAATAGGCTCAAATGCATAGGCAATTGGGTTTCTATGAACCTCTGATTGTCTGTCCACCTCGTCCAGATCCATTGCAAACTACAACCTCTGGAGGTCAGTGTGCTACTGCGTGCAAGTCTCCTCAGGTGGTCAGTGGAATGCAGTGAGCTGCAGTGTTGCAGGCAGCCAACCAGCCCCATGACGTCAGCAACAAAATGGCCGCGCCCATAATGATAAATGCTTCAGAAATGCACAGAACAAATCGTTTTTTCTTAGAAACTGCTTATTTTTATAACGTGATTTCTTCTGTGGCTTATCTAAATACTAATGTGATGCTATGAATATATGTATTTATCGCTATGCTTCATCTCCACTTTAAGGGTAGGTAGATTAGGGGGCCAGAAAACACAGGTAGTGTGGTAGGGCCTGATTTAGTGTTTCTTAGGGTAGACATGTGGTGGGCCGGTTTTGACTGCAGTTTAGATGTAGAAGCGTAGGTAGTCATATCAGGTTAGAAGGGGCACCTGTTTGAATTTGTTTGTTGTATTTAGTTTGTTTGTTTGAGTGTTTGGTGAGCATACCTGTTAGCACCTGACCTCCTGCGTGTATGACACGTCTATTTATTTCAGGGTGATTGTGTTTTATTTTATTTTTTAATTTTTTTTTGCAAACTAGAAAGGTGCGCTCCGTAGAGCTCACATTTCCACCGCGTTCCCTTCTGATTCTTATTATTGGCATTAGCATTCTTCAGTGGTTCTTCAGTGGTTCTTCAGTGGTTCTTTATGGTTCTTTATGGTTCTTCATGGTTCTTCAGTGGTTCTTCGTGGTTCTTCAGTGGTTCGTTAGTGGGTGTTCAGTGGTTCTTTAGTGGTTCTTCAGTGGTTCTTTATGGTTCTTCATGGTTCTTCAGTGGTTCTTTGTGGTTTTTCAATGGTTCTTTAGTGGTTTTTCAGTGGTTCTTTAGTGGTTCTTCGTGGTTCGTTAGTGGTTCTTCGTGACTGTAAAGTAAAGTGAGTAGTTTGTGGTGACTGGTACAGTAAGGATGGCTAGCATAGAGGATTTTATTGATGACCCTTCTGATGAGCTGTTGGAGAGGCTTACCAAAGAGCAGCTTCTGAAGCTTGCTGTGCACTATAATATTGAGCTTACTGCCAGTGAGAAACGTTTAAAAACAACTGCCTTAGATACTTTGAGGGCTGTTCTCATTGAGGAGCGTGTGCTTGTGGCGAAGGTGGTGGAGCCTCTTTTTTCTGAGGTGTCTCCGCTACTCTCTGGTGTGGCGGAAGGTGATTGGAGGCTTAGAGAGTTAGCATTTAAGGAAAAACAGCTACAACAAGAGCGTGAGCTTAAGTTGCTGGAGCACGAACGTTCGTTGCTGCAGCACGAACGTGCGCTGAAGGAGCTTGAATTTAAGCATGCTGCCTTACAGGCGGGTGATCTGCATTCAGAGTCGCGTTTCGGTTTTGATGTCGGCAAAAATATTAGGATGGTGCCTCCGTTTGTTGAAAAGGATGTGGAAAAGTATTTTCCCCTTTTTGAACGGGTGGCAACCACGTTGAAGTGGCCTGATATGGCCTGGACGCTGCTGCTGCAGTGTGTTCTCCTTGGTAAGGCTCAAGAAGCCTATACTGCTCTGTCACTTGAACAAAGTGCTGACTATGAGCTTGTTAAAGCTTCCATATTGAGGGCTTAGTCCCCGAGGCCTATCGTCAGCGTTTTAGAGGTTATCGCAGGTCGGAGGGACAGTCTTATGTTGAATTTGGAAAAGAGAAGGAGAACCTGTTTGACCGGTGGTGCACCTCGCAAAACGCAGAGTCAAGGGAGCAGCTTAGACAGTTGGTTCTCCTAGAGGAATTTAAAAGATGTGTTCCTGATAACGTTTCCACACATCTAAATGAGCATAAGGTATCGAAGATAGGCGACGCTGCTGTCTTGGCTGATGAGTTTGTGTTGACACACAAATCTGTCTTTGTAGAGGAGGGCCGTGTGGAGTCCAGGAGTAGTAGGCGTCCTTTTCAGATGTTGTTGTAGGAGTGTGTTCTCACATCCCCATAAAGGGGGTGTCCTTCATTCTAGGGAACGATTTGGCCGGTGGCAAAGTGCTGGCTACTCCAGTTGTAATTCCCGTCCCTGTAGTTTCTGAGGTTCCTGATGAGCTTGAACTCAGATTGTGATATGACACTTAGTGACACGTTCTTTGTTGAGTTAAAAAGTGGCCCTGATGAGGGTTTTGGTAAGGTGATACTGTCTCATGAGCAGTTGGTACTAGAGCAAAACAAGGATGTCTCCTTGTCGTCCCTCTTTGAAGAGGCGGTTTTAGAGGATGCAATGATAGATACGTCTCAAGGATTCTTTGTTAGCAATGACGTGCTCATGAGAAAGTGGACACCACCTAACCTGTCCAGTCTGGATGACTGGGGCAGTGTGTTTCAGATTGTTGTTCCAGCTGTGTATCGTCCTGATATACTGCATCTAGCACATGATCATGATCTTGCTGGTCACATGGGAGTCAGGAAGACTTATGACCGTGTGCTGAGACATTTTTGTTGGCCTGGTTTGAAGTCAGATGTGGCACAATATTGCCGCTCGTGCCATGTGTGTAAGGTTGTTGGTAAACCAAACCAGAAGATCCCTCAGGCTCCTCTGCAGCCTATTCCTGCCGTTGGGGAACCTTTTGAGCGGATCCTCATTGACTGTGTTGGTCCCCTCCCTCGAACTAAGACAGGGAACCAGTACCTTTTGACTATTATGTGTGCAGCGACCCGTTTCCCTGAAGCCATTCCTTTACGCAAGATCACAGCCCCAGCTATATCCAAAGCTCTGGTTAGGTTTTTTTCGACGTTTGGCTTACCAAAGGTTATTCAATCAGATCAAGGGTCTAACTTCATGTCCCGTCTCTTTGCTCAGGTCCTCCAGCAGTTGTCTATCCAGCATTGCCCTTCCTCTGCCTATCATCCAGAGTCCCAGGGGGCGCTGGAGAGATTTCACCAGACTATCAAAATAATGCTGCAGGCATATTGTACGGAGTTCGAAAAAGACTGGGATGATGGAATCCCTTTGCTTCTGTTTGCTGCTAGGGTGGTAACCCAGGAGTCTCTTGGATTCAGCCCGGCTGAGCTGGTGTTCGGCCACACAGTGAGGGGTCCTTTGAAACTACTGAAAGAAAAGTGGTTGGCTGAACAGACTCCTTCCTCTACTAATTTGTTGGACTATGTGTGTAACTTCAGGCTTAAGCTTAGTAGAGCATGTGAACTAGCGAAAGAGAACCTAAAGGTGGCCCAAAGAAAGATGAAGGTGTGGTATGATAGGCGGGCCCGACACAGGGTGTTCTCACCGGGAGACAAGGTGTTGGTTCTCTCGCCTATTCTTGGGTCTGCATTACAGGCTAAATACAGTGGGCCATACTCCATTGAGCGCAAAGTTGGTGAGGTTGACTACTTGATTAAGACTCCCGACCGCAGGCGCAAGAGTAGATTATGTCACGTCAATATGTTGAATGCGTACAATGATAGGGCTCAGATTGACCAGTCAGAGGTCAAGCCTGTGGCTGTTCTAACAATTTCTGCATCTCCTATTGTAGCCGACTGTTCTGTGTCGAAGGAGATTTCTCAGGGTAGGTTGCCAAACACCCAGATACTAGGTGACTTGGACTCACACCTGTCGTACTTGCCACTTCCTGAGCGTACAGATGTGGTGCGCCTACTTAGACAGCATATACATTTGTTTTCTGATGTCCCTAGTCGTACTAATGTACTCGAGCATGACATTGATGTTGGTAGTGCAGGGCCAATTAAGCAACATGCCTACAGGGTGAATCCGGAAAAACAACGGATCTTGAGTAAGGAAGTAGACTATATGGTGAGACATGGCATTGCGGAGCCCAGTTCTAGTGCATGGAGCTCCCCCTGCCTGCTTGTTGATAAGCCAGACTGCACTCATCGGTTCTGTACTGACTTCCGTAAAGTTAATGCAGTAACCAAGCCGGACTCGTATCCTCTTCCTCGGATGGACGACTGTATCGATCGGGTGGGTTCAGCAGCCTTTGTAAGTAAATTGGATTTGCTAAAGGGATACTGGCAGCACGTGAGATATCCGCTTTTGTCACACCAGAGAGTTTCTGCCAGTATACAGTGATGGCCTTTTCTACCTTAGGAAGCTTAAATGGGCTAAACTCCCACAGGGACTGATGGCCAACTTCTACCACTGCGCAGTAGAGAGTGTACTCACGTACGGACTACTGGTGTGGTTTACTGGCTGCACCAGGGCAGAGAAGGAGGCCCTCCACAGAGTGGTCAAGGCTGCGAGGAGGATCACTGGAGCTAGCCTCCCAGATATCTCCACAGTCTTTACCTCCCGCTGCCTACGGCGTATAAATAACATCTTACTAGACCAGTACCACCCAGCAAACCATCTCTTTCAACTGCTGCCCTCTGGTCGAAGGTACAGATCCATCCAGTCCGGAACCAGCAGACTGACCAACAGCCTCTACCCACGGGCTGTCAGGCTGCTCAACGACGAACATCAACTTGCCCCCCCCCGCATCCCACCCCCGGTGACATAACTCCCACTCCCACATTACAACAATAACTGTGAACCGGACTTGCATTGCTGCACTATACAATACTTCATCCTTTGCAAGTCAACGCCCCCCCCCCCCCCCCCCCCCTCCTTCCATCAACTCACTGGACTGAAATATTTATATTTATTAATTTATTTGCACAAGCACTAAATGCACTTGGGACAATGATGGTATGTTATATATTGGGACATTGGGACATTGATACTTTATTACTTATTACTATATTACTACTATTATTGACATTATTATTTTGCACATGTTATATCTTATGTTGTATGCCAGTGGTGATGTTCCTAACAAATTTCGTTGTACCAACAATGACAAATAAAGATCTATTCTATTCTATTCTATTCTATTCTATTCTATTCATGCGAAATGCCCCAGCGACGTTTCAGCGGCTAGTGAACAAGGTCCTGGCCGGGGTAGCGTTCTGTGAGGCATATCTGGATGACCTGGTTATCCACAGTTCCTCTTGGTCACAACATGTGGAGCATCTGGCGGAAGTGTTCAAGCGGTTGGGTGATGCTAACTTGACAGTTAACCTTGCAAAATGTGAATTTGGACAGGCCACGGTTACCTACCTGGGTAAGGTGGTTGGACGTGGGCATGTGTGCCCCATTGCAGCTAAGGTGGAGGCTATAGTGGGCTTCCCTGCTCCCATCACCAGGTGGGAGTTGAAGCGCTTCCTAGGTATGGCAGGGTACTATAGGAGTTTCTGTAGGAACTTTGCTTCTGTTGCTGCCCCTTTGACCAATCTGCTCAGTCCTAAGGTACCTTTCGTGTGGACTGAGACTTGTCAACAGTCTTTTGAGAGCATCAA
The DNA here is from genome assembly GCF_963971535.1 of Notolepis coatsorum. NCBI lineage: Eukaryota > Metazoa > Chordata > Actinopteri > Aulopiformes > Paralepididae > Notolepis > Notolepis coatsorum. The sequence goes on from NW_028170153.1 coordinate 118,086, forward strand.
GGGTATTCTGATTAGCGCTCCCGTTCTGTCAGCTCCAGATTTTCAACTGCCATTCAAGTTGGCAGTGGATGCTAGTGACCTCGGTGCTGGAGCCGTCCTCCTGCAAGAGGATGCATTAGAGGTGGAGCACCCAGTGTGCTACTTTTCTAGAAAGTTTGACAGGCATCAACTGCACTACTCTACTATAGAGAAGGAGGCGCTCGCTTTGGTTCTTGCCTTGAACCATTTTGATGTTTACGTTGGATCGTCCAGTTTACCCCTTGTTGTGTATACAGACCATAACCCTTTGGTTTTTCTTCGCAGCATGGTGAACTCGAACCATCGTTTGATGCGATGGAGTTTGTTCCTCAAAGCGTATAACTTGGATATTCGCCACATTCGTGGGAGGGACAACGTGCTAGCGGACGCCCTCTCGCAGTCATAGTACCGGTGTTTGTGGTACCCGTTATCGCTGTTGTGGTAGTGGCCCTGACAACTAATGGGTCACAGTTGTTTTTTTTGTTTAGAAGACAACACGTATTGTCTCATACGGTCTATTAGAAGTTGTTTTTTTTGTTTATGGGTTTGATGTGTGTGGTTGCCTCTTGGGCAACCAGTTTGGTGGGGGAGGTGTTATGTACCAGGAGCCTGATCACTCCTGTGTCACTGTGCATGCAGGCCTGATCACTCCTGTGTCACGGGGCATGCAGGTGAGGGCTGCCAATTAGCTAATTGCTGCTGATTGGTTCCCTGCTGGCAGCTTTAAAACCAGCCCTGGGATCACACATGCAGGGTCTGTGGTTAGAGGAGTGTTGGGTAACAGATAGCTATCACGGTCTTCTATCCTTGTACTTTAGTTTACACCAGTAATTCCTTGATAGAGTAGCATTTTGAGTTTGAGCACAGGGTTTTGGTGTTGGTTTGCACATAGGTTGTGGGCCTTTGAGCCAGGGTCGTAACAAGGTGCTACATTATAATCTGACGTGCGAAGGAACGCTGTTCACTTCCACTAACATTACTAACAAATGTGAAGGACTTCTGCTTCAAATAGCCAACAAAAATATAATAATAATAAAAATGTTAGGGTTTGAAACCGACCTCAACAGCACGGCACAGACAGGTAGTTCAGAGTTAGCCAAACACTAGGGCATATTTATTTACAGAATCAAAAAGAGTCAAGTACAATTCTGAACAACAAAAAGGGGGACTGCCTTTGGCAGAGTTATCTGCGGCTCTGCAGATCCTCTTGGTGTTAGAGATGGGGAATCGGCGTTGACGCCGTTGCGGCTCTGCAGATACTCCCAGCTTCAACTCGGAGTGGAAAACGGAGAGAGAGAGAGAGATCAACAACAGTCCAACAGTACACAGAGGCAGTGCAGTGCAGTTCAGTCCTCCCTTAGCTGAGTCCAGTGCAAACAAAAACGATACTCTTCAGTGTTATCCAAAACACACAATTTAGCTGAGTCCAGTGTAAACAAAAAACGATACTCTTCAGTGTTATCCAAAACACACAATTTAGCTGAGTCCAGTGTAAACAAAAACGATACTCTTCAGTGTTATCCAAACACACAAAAACAGATTTCCAAAAAGGTTTTGGTTCCAAACTCACCAAAGCGCAAACGCGTAAAGCGGGCAATGAGGCGCAGCTCCAAACGGAGGATCACGGTATTCCCAGCGGCAATCCAAAGGTGTCCTGGAGGGAAAGTGGACGAGGCACAACAACGGGGTGAAAGCAGGCAGAAGCAGTAGTATTCAAAATGACCCGACATCGATTGAAAGAAGGTCCCAGTATATGAAGCCTCTGGGGCGCTAATCACAAACTATGACGGGTGCGTGATGAAATTGGTAATCGCTCCAGAAGCGTGTGGCGGGGAATGCACCAATCAGCACCGTACCTTAGAGGAGCGTGTGGCGGGGAACGAACCAATCCTCACAGTACCCCTCCCTCCACGGGAGCCACCCGGCGACCAGCCCGACCCGGCTCGTCCGGATGGGCACGATGGAAGTCGGTGATCAGGCCGGGGTCCATGATGAGCTGGCGGGAGACCCAGCTCCGTTCCTCTGGGCCGTATCCCTCCCAGTCCACCAGGTACTGGAACCCCCGACCCCGCCGTCGAACGCCCATCAACCGGCGGACCTGCCACTGGGGGTGTCCGTCCACCATCTCGGGAGGAGGCGGGTCCGGCGCATGGACGCAGGAAGCTTAAGACTCACCGCCGCCGGACTGAGCACCTTCAGAACCTCAAAAGGACCGACGAACCGGGGGTTAAGCTTCTTGGCCGAGGACCGAAGCGGAAGGTCCTTTGCGGACAGCCACACCCTCTGCCCAGGGTGGTACGTCGGCGCAGGGACCCGGCGCCGGTCAGCCCCACAACTGGCGCTCTCCGATGACCGGAGCAGCGCAGTCCTGGTGATCTCCCAGACCCGACGGCACCGGTCGAGATGGTCCTGTACGGAGGGAACTGCCACCTCCGACTCCTGTGCAGGGAAAAGAGGGGGTTGGTAGCCCAGGGATACTTCAAAAGGTGAGAGGCCGGTGGCGGAATTGACCATGGAGTTGATGGAGTACTCGACCCAGGGAAAGAAACGGCTCCAAGAAGCGGGTCTCTCGGCAGCCACACACCGAAGAGCAGACTCCACGCTCTGGTTCATCCTCTCCGTTTGTCCGTTAGTCTGGGGATGATAACCAGAGGAAAGACTGACCATTGCCCCCAATCCCTTGCAAAAAGCCCGCCATACCTGGGACGTGAACTGGGGCCCCCGGTCCGAGATGACATCCTGGGGAAACCCATGGAGGCGAAACACGTGGCGTGTCAGGAGGTCCGCCGTCTCGGCCGCCGAGGGAAGCTTGGGAAGGGCCACGAGGTGAACCCCCTTGCTGAACCGATCCACCACGGTCAATAGGCACGTGTTCCCCTGGGAAGAGGGAAGACCCGTGACGAAGTCCAACGCCACATGGGACCAACGGCGGCTCGGAATGGGAAGCGGCTGCAATAGCCCGGAGGGTGCCTGGTGGGAGGCCTTGCTGAGGGCGCAGACCGCGCAGGCCAGTACGAACTCCTTGACGTCGTTCCTCATGGTGGGCCACCAGAATCGACGAGCCAGGAAGGAGAACGTGCGATGAACGCCTGGGTGGCAGGCGAACCGGCTGGTATGGCCCCACTGGAGGACCCGGGACCCGACTGAGTCGGGGACGAAGAGGCGATGAACCGGTACATTGCCTGGAGCGCGATGGAAGCGTAGGGCACGCCTTACCACCCCCTCGATGCCCAAGGTGACCACTCCCACCACCCTGGCCTCTGGGAGGATGGGAGTCGGGTCCTCAGTGGTTGGAGCCCCCTTGGAGTGTAACCGGGACAGGGAGTCGGCCTTCGTGTTGCGGGAACCAGGGCGAAACGTCAGCGAGAAGTCGAACCGACTGAGGAAGCTGGCCCATCTTGCCTGCCGGCCATTGAGGCGCTTGGAAGCACGAATGTACGTCAAGTTCTTGTGGTCCGTCCAAATGGTGAATGGCTCCTCGGCCCCCGTTAGCCAATGACGCCACTCCTCCAAGGCAGCCACAACCGCCAGCAGCTCCCGATTGCCGATGTCGTAGTTCCTCTCGGCAGGGAGGAAACGACGCAAGTAGAAGGCGCACGGATATACCTTCTGGTCCGTTGCCGACCGCTGAGATAAGATAGCCCCTAGTCCAGTATCCGAGGCGTCCACCTCTACGATGAACTGTCTCTTGGGGTCTGGATGGAGCAAGACCGGGGCGGTAGTGAACCTCTTCTTGAGGGAGCGGAACGCAGCACACGCCGCTGGGGACCAGTCGAACGGCAGGGCGGGAGAGGTTAGCCTGGTAAGTGGTTCCGCCACCTGACTGTAGTTCCGGATGAATCTTCGGTAGAAGTTGGCGAACCCGAGGAAGCTCTGTAACTCATTCCGAGAGGTGGGTTCCGGCCACTCCTCCATGGCCCGGATCTTGCGAGGGTCAGCTCGGGTCAAGCCTCTCTCCATGATGAAGCCCAGGTAATCGACGGAGTCGGAGTGGAATCGGCACTTTTCTGCCTTGACGAAGAACCGATTGTGGAGGAGGCGCTCCAGCACATGGCGGACATGCTGGATGTGTTCCTCGAGGGTCTTGGAGAAAATGAGGATGTCGTCTAGGTATACCACCACAAACTCCTCCAGCATGTCACGAAGGACGTCGTTCATGAGCGCCTGGAATACCGCCGGAGCGTTGGTGAGGCCGAACGGCATTACCAGGTACTTGTAGTGGCCCCTGGGAGTCTTGAAGGCGGTCTTCCACTCATCGCCCTCACGGATACGGACCAGATGGTAGGCACTCCGGAGGTCGAGCTTGGTAAAGACGGTAGCCTGGGTGAGAGGCTCGAAGGTGGAGTTCATGAGAGGAAGAGGGTACTTGTTCTTAATGGTGATCTCGTTGAGCTGGCGATAGTCGATGCAGGGTCGAAGGTCTCCGTCCTTCTTCCCAACAAAGAAGAAACCAGCCGCCACAGGGGAGGAGGAAGGCCGAATGAGTCCTGCTTCCAAGGACTCAGAGATATATCGATCCATCGCTGCCTTCTCAGGCACGGTCAGACTATAGAGGCGGCTGCCGGGAAGGGGAGCCCCTGAGCGGAGGTTGATGGCACAGCCGTAAGGCCGGTGAGGCGGAAGGGCCTGAGCCCTGGACTTACTGAAAACCTCCTCGAGGTCGTGGTACTCGGGGGGTATAGTCGAGAGGTCCGGGGGCGGCTCACAAAGGGATCTCCGGGGCGAGGGACAAGACGCCGCCTGAAGACACTGGGCATGACAGGAGGAGCTCCACCCCCTGATGGTACCGGAGGACCAGGCGATGTGGGGCTCGTGCAGCGTGAGCCAGGGCCGGCCCAGGACTACTGGGACAAGAGGGGATCTGGTGATAAAAAACTGGAGTCTCTCAACGTGGTTACCAGCAATGGTGAGAAGGACAGGACAGGTGCGTTGAGTGATGTCAGCCAGGCGGTGCTGGTCCAATGCGAACACCTCCAATGGCCTCACGAGGTCCTCTAGTGGAATGTTGGCCTGGGTAGCAAACTCGAAATCCAGGAAACTCTCGTCAGCACCCGAGTCAATGAGTGCCTCCACCGTTGCCCGTTGGTCCGCCCAGGCCAGGGTGACGCTCATCAGACGGCTAGGTGGTGCACGGTTCTGGGAACGAGAAAAACGGCTCACCAGGATCTCCCGGGGTCCCGGCGAGCCTGGTCTTTTGGCCGGGTGGGGCATTTGGAGATACGGTGCCCATCCCGACCGCAGTAGAGGCAAAGGCCGGACCTGAACCTTGCCTCCTGTTCAGCCTGGCTAAGGTGTGAACGTCCCAGCTGCATGGGTTCCTCCTCGGGCACCGAACGGGAGGGGAAGGAACCACCAGTTGTGGTGGGAGCAGGACGGACCGCAGTACCGTCACGAGTGCGGGGGGTCTGGGGAACTTCTGGAGGTCCCAGTCGGGCTCTCTCACGCCTTCTCTCCCGGAGGTCGTCCGTCGATGCAAATGGCGAGGCTGAATAGGTCCTCGAGGGACTCAGGTTCCTCACGGGTCGCGAGCTGGTCCCTGACAGCGTCGTTGAGCCCCCTCATGAAGGTGAGACGAAGCGCTTGAACGTTCCAACCGCTCTCCGTTGCCGCCAGTCTGAACTCCAGCACGTAGTCGGTGACCCTGCCACTGCCCTGCCGGAAGGTGCCCAACCGAGCTCCTGGGTCCTGGCCACGGGCTGGGTGGTGGAAAACCCTGCGGAGCTCTGCCACGAAGTCTGGGTAGGAAAAACAGAAATCAGCCCCCATTGCGCAGGAGGCAGTAACCCACTGTGCTGGACGGCCTGAGAGCAGGTTAGTCATGTAAGCCACTCGGGCTGAATCGGCTGGGTTGATGAAGAAAAACCAACTCACATTGCATGATGAATGTGGCACAATCCTTGAAGTTACCATTGAACAACCGTGGTTCGGAGAGACGGGGCTCCCGAGGTGCGGGATCGGGAGGCGCGGGGCCTGCCACGGCTACGGGTGATGCTCTGGCCAAGGCTCCTGTAGTAGGTGGGGTTACAAGCAGGGCGTTAAAGGCTTCACTCAGCGCTTGTAATTGGTGGAGAATATCAGCCTGCTGATTACCCTGGGCTGTCTGCAGGCTAGCCAGAGAGCCAAGGGACTCCTGAATAGGCAGGACCTGGGCTCGGAGCTCCTGTACAGCAGCCGCAGCCGCACCTAGCTGTAGGCTGTGGTCGTTGGTTAATTCAATCTGGACCGCCAACGCTGTTTTGACTCTGTCTGTGTCGGCTGAGGTCGTCATGGTCGGGTCGTAATGTTAGGGTTTGAAACCGACCTCAACAGCACGGCACAGACAGGTAGTTCAGAGTTAGCCAAACACTAGGGCGTATTTATTTACAGAATCAAAAAGAGTCAAGTACAATTCTGAACAACAAAAAGGGAGACTGCCTTCGGCAGAGTTATCTGCGGCTCTGCAGATCCTCTTGGTGTTAGAGGTGGGGAATCGGCGTTGACACCCTTGCGGCTCTGCAGATACTCCCAGCTTCAACTCGGAGTGGAAAACGGAGAGAGAGAGAGATCAACAACAGTCCAACAGTACACAGAGGCAGTGCAGTTCAGTCCTCCCTTAGCTGAGTCCAGTGCAAACATTTACATTTACATTTACATTTAGTCATTTAGCTGACGCTTTTATCCAAAGCGACTTACAAGTTCTGTACGACAAGCCATCAGGAAGGGCACAACTCTATCAGCTGAGCAACAATGTTCATCAAAGTGTTGAGTGCTACAGTGTAGGTTAGTTTATTAGGACAAGTGCATGACAGTACGGTTAGTTAGGGTTAGATTTTTTTTTTTTTTTTTTATTCAGATAATGGTTGAAGAAGTGCGTCTTTAGTCGACGGCGAAAGATTGGACGTGATTCGGCTGTCCTAACTGGGGTGGGTAGTTCATTCCACCATTGTGGGGCAAGGACTGAGAATAGGCGACTTCTCTTTGATGACCCTCCCGGAGCTTGGATAGGAGTAGGTCTGAGGCGGCCAGAAGATGCAGAGCGTAGGGGTCTTGAGGGTGTGTAGTTAGAGACCATTGACCGGAGGTAGGCGGGAGCGGTTCCCTTTGCCGCACGGTATGCTAGGTCGAGGGCCTTGAAGCGGATTCGTGCAGCAATGGGGAGCCAGTGCAGGTCCCTAAGAAGTGGGGTGACATGGGCCGACTTCGGTAGGTTTGAGATCAGGCGGGCCGCTGCGTTCTGAATGAGTTGAAGAGGCTTAGTGGCAGTGGCCGGGAGGCCAGCGAGCAGTGCATTGCAGTAGTCAAGGCGGGAGATGACTGTTGATTGGACGAGGAGTTGGGTGGCTTCTTTTGTCAGGAAGGGGCGGATCCTTCTGACATTGCTCAGGAGGAATCGGCAGGTTCTGGTCGTCGCTGCGATGTGAGCAGAGAAGTTCAACTGGTCGTCGAGGACAACACCAAGGTTCTTGGCGGTCGGGGACGCAGTCACAGCTGCATTCTCGACTGTGATTGAAAGGTCGGTTAGGGGGGAGGATTTGGCCGGCAGGTGGAGCAATTCTGTTTTGCTTAGGTTCAGTTTGAGGTGGTTGGACGTCATCCAGGCTGAGATGTCGGACAGACAGGCCGAGATCCGCTCAGAGACGTGGATATCTGAGGGAGGGAAGGAGAGGAAGAGTTGAGTATCGTCGGCATAACAATGGTAGGAGAAGCCATGAGACGTGATAATGTTACCCAGTGATTTAGTGTAGAGGGAGAAGAGAAGGGGTCCTAAAACCGAGCCCTGGGGGACACCCGTCCGCAGGGGGCGGGTGGCCGACAGGGTCCCTCTCCATGACACTTGGTAGGAGCGGTCATTGAGGTATGATGACAGCCATGTCAGCGCAGAGCCAGCCACTCCCATTCCTGCGAGGGCCGCAAGGAGGATCTGGTGGTTGACTGTGTCGAAGGCTGCAGATAGATCTAGGAGAATCAGGACAGAGGAGAGGCCTTTCGCTTTTGCTAAGTGTTATCCAAAACACACAATTTAGCTGAGTCCAGTGTAAACAAAAAACGATACTCTTCAGTGTTATCCAAAACACACAATTTAGCTGAGTCCAGTGTACACAAAAACGATACTCTTCAGTGTTATCCAAACACACAAAAACAGATTTCCAAAAAGGTTTTGGTTCCAAACTCACCAAAGCGCAAACGCGTAAATCGGGCAATGAGGCGCAGCTCCAAACAGAGGATCACGGTATTCCCAGCGGCAATCCAAAGGTGTCCTGGAGGGAAAGTGGACGAGTCACAACAACGGGGGGAAAGCAGGCAGAAGCAGTAGTATTCAAAACGACCCGACATCGATTGAAAGAAGGTCCCAGTATATGAAGCCTCTGGGGCGCTAATCACAAACTATGACAGGTGCGTGATGAAATTGGTAATCGCTCCAGAAGCGTGTGGCGGGGAATGCACCAATCAGCACCGTACCTTAGAGGAGCGTGTGGCGGGGAATGAACCAATCCCCACAAAAAATGTGTAAATAGTAAGGTAAATGAAAAATAAACAGCAAGTGCTTGTTCGACTGAAATAAAAATTCAGACAGGCTTCTTATTTAGTTGGATCAACTTGATGTAAAACCTCCCTGATAACTGTCATATTCCTTTACTGACCCCTAGAGGACATGTGGGCATCAGCATGCGTCAGCAACAACATGTCAACAGCCCATTCATACTTTAAATTCACAATCAATACCCTTTTTTTCTCCTCCATAAATTGTATAAATAGTAAGCGCAATTTTTACAGACGTGGATTTCATGTTTAAATACAGAAGTGGATTTCGTGTTTAAATACAGAAGTGGATTCCATGTTTAAATACAGAAATGGATTCCATGTTTAAATACAGAAGTGGATTCCATGTTTAAATACAGAAGTGGATTCCATGTTTAAATACAGAAGTGGATTCCATGTTTAAATACATAAGTGGATTTCATGTTTAAATACAGAAGTGGATTCCATGTTTAAATACAGAAGTGGATTCCATGTTTAAATACAGAAGTGGATTCCATGTTTAAATACATAAGTGGATTTCATGTTTAAATACTGAAGTGGATTTCATGTTTAAATACAGAAGTGGATTTCATGTTTAAATACAGAAGTGGATTCCATGTTTAAATACAGAAGTGGATTTCGTGTTTAAATACAGAAGTGGATTCCATGTTTAAATACAGAAGTGGATTCCGTGTTTAAATACAGAAGTGGATTCCGTGTTTAAATACAGAAGTGGATTCCATGTTTAAATACAGAAGTGGCTTCCATGTTTAAATACAGAAGTGGATTCCATGTTTAAATACAGAAGTGGATTCCGTGTTTAAATCCAGATCAGGCTCTATTGGTCCGTTCTGTTCTTGAAGCAGGAAGCACAACACAACACGGTTTGACACAAGTATCCATTTATTTAAACACAATAACGGGCTTTAAAACAGGAACAAATAGACATCCTAATATCAGATTAACATTTATTTTGGAGTAAAAACGCTGACATTCCAGTGTGAGAACAGTTAACCTGCTAATAGTGGCTGAATGTTATCTATAGCACCATATAGTGGCTAGTAGCACCTTTAAGAGGGGGTGTTATTTTTCAATATTACACTGAAAGGTTCTTCCGGCCAGAAGACGTAGAGAAGAGAGAAGCCATCGGAGCTCTTGTCCCGTTAGTGAAACTTTCAAATGAGGCATCTGCCCTTTCAGGTGTCGTCACGCGTTCTAATTATGATGTCACCATGACTACTGGCCACTGGGAGCCACAGGAGAGATGATGTCACCATGACTACTGGATGATGTCACCATGACTACTGGCCACTGGGAGCCACAGGAGAGATGATGTCACCATGACTACTGGATGATGTCACCATGACTACTGGATCATGTCACCATGACTACTGGATCATGTCACCATGACTACTGGGAGCCACAGGGGAGATGGATGCATCAGTGAAGGAATATCTCATCTTAAAAAGCTGCACCTGACGGGGTTAACGCTGGGTGGTGGTGGTGATGAAGAGGATGTGGTATCTTCTGGGGATGATGAAGAGGCATGCTGTACAACACACTCTGCTCAGAGCCTCAAACTACATAATGCTAACAACACCCATACTAGGAAAAATATCTTTCACTGGAAAATCCATGTTTCAATAAAAGAAATTTAAAAAAAGACCCCATCCTCAGAGACGTTCTGGAGACAGAGAAGAACTTTAGTATTATTCCCGAATTATGTTTTAACCACCGAGTGTCTCGTTTATACTGAAGCTCAAACAAAACAAAAACACACATCAATATGGCCACAAGGTGGCGCCAAAAGACTGAACAAGCTGCAGTTTGGTGCCACCAGTGAACCTCTGCACTGCATCAGAAACATGCCTGACGCTCTGTTTCCACTACGTGTATCTAACCGCAGTACCCCCCCCCCCCCCAACATGTGGGGGTCAAGTGGTGCGTCTCAACTCTGACCTCTGACCTCAACGGCATCGATATCGCTCAGCCGTGGGGGAAAAAAGGGCACATTTATGAACTCTTTCCGTAAAATCACAAGACAATCGCCTCCTCTGTCCTAAAACAAATAAAATACATCCTTGTTCGTAATGGGACAGTTACTGCTTAAAGGGACATTTCACTTTAGTAGAACCTCAAGTCGTCTTCTGTCAACAGCACTGTTCCTGGAGGTGTAGAGGTAAGACCGAGGAAACTAGTGAAACTAAAGTGAAATATCTCTTTAATTTAAGTAATACCTTACTTAATCTCTTTAAGGTAAGTAATACCATACTTCATCTCTTTAAGGTAATACCTGCCAGGCGGTAGAGCCAGAGGAAGGGAAGTGAAGTGGGATCGGCCCCGAGACTAATAGCTGACACACACACACACACACACACACACACACACACACACACACACACACATATAGACACACAGCCACTGGCAGCTACGTAATGTAGCAGTCGAAGCAGCTGCTCCCCCACTATTGAACTTGGGTGAGCAAACTTTTGTTTTTGCTCCACCACTTTTTGATCATATGAAAAATACGATATATCCCCCCCCCAATATATAAATCTAACCATAACTATGTAATTTCAATCAAATTAATAATACGCAATGACACTTAATAGCAAGTTTTTAAGTTTCCAAAGATTGCGACCCCCCCCCCTGCCCTCATATGGTTTGATCCAGTGCCTCCCACCCCCAGCAGACAGTGGCGCACGGCGCTGCAGGTAGGCTGAGTGTAAATATCAAAGGCCACAGAGTGTGTCATTGTGGCAGGCAGGATTTTCCAGTAAGTTGTTCAAACAAAAGATTATGTTAGACATGTCTTTACTATTGAGTGGTAGAACTTCTACCACGCAATACAATAAAAGTGTTTCACGTCCCGAAATGCCATCTGGTCATACCGTAAATCCTCTAATAATAATAATAATAACAACGTTTCCCTCTTGTTGGCGTTAGCTTTAGTGCTAGCCGCTAGCTAACGTTGTCATATTATCTAGATATGTGGTGTCAGCTGGATGACGTTGACTTCGTTTGCAAATGTTAACGTTCGCTATCTATATGGCAGACGAGCAGGGCCGGATTAACGACGGCCGCGGCCCGTGGGCCTCTAGTGACGAGGGGCCTCAATTTTTTTTTTACTTTTTTATTTGTATTTAAAAAAAAAATTGGAGATCGATGTCATGACTGTGCACTGCAGACTCAGGGAGGAGGCAGAGAAGGAGAGAAAGAGACACAAGAGTTACAGGTAATGGAAATATATATTTTTTCTCTTTCTTATTAAAAACTTGGCCTATTTGAAAGGAGATTGATTTAATAAAAATAAATGAGCGAAAAATCAATATACAGTATATATACAGTATATATATATATATTAATATATTATTATTATAGTAATTGGCTATCATACTGCAATATAAACTGAGTTTTATAGTGAAAAGAGCAGCTTTATTGGTCAAGATTGAAGGCTCTATATTGCAGGAAATTGCACGTACAGGTTCATTAAATTCAAAAAAAATCTGCCGTGGAGGGGGTTGTACCGGACCCCCTCCAAACCACCCCTTGCCTGTCCCAAAATAAAAATTAGAAAAAGAAAAAAAAAGAATTAAAAAAAGAATTGCACCCCCACTTTTAACTATAACTAGGCGGCCATGTATACATACATATACATATTAAATATACATAAAACACAACAAGTATACCAGAAAACCTTCATTTGGGACTAGTAGTCATGTTACAAAGGAAATACCTGTTAATATATGTATTTAGTTAATTATACTATATTTCAAATAGTGTCTAGTTTAATTTATACTACTGGTACTCTCTCAACAGAAAGTACTTACCTGTCCATAAGAACGATCGCCAGCGCTACGTCAGTCTTGAAACCCGTCTCCTCCCGTAACTTCCTCCATCTGCAGAAAGCCATCCCCAGATTCACTCTAAACCGCCACCTCGACCCACCTGTTATTGTTTTATTAATATACAAAGGAAATATTGGAATGTTCATACTTTGGTCCATAATAATGCGGCCACCTTGCAGCAGGTGAACCAGCTGGTCTGAGCCAAGGCAGGTGACGAAGAGTGAGACCACTACCCCTGGCTTCACTCTGACGTCACGTGACGGACAGTGAGACCACTCCCCTGGAGAGAGAGTTTCAAGAGACAGTTTCAGAATCTCTCGAAGACACTCTGACGTCACGACACTGCCGCCATCTTGGTATTGGGGGGAAACAAATGAATGAATGAATGAAAACTTTATTTAACAGATTGCAGAATGGGTACAATACAGTACGGCTCAATACACACAATTGTTAAGGGGATGCAGACCAGAGAAAGACGTTTGTCTTGTTTACATCAGGGTCCCCCATTTTCAATTCATAGTGACATTTATGACATACACAACATACATGACATCATGACATTTATGGCATAGGGACATACATGACATACAGGTATATAGTACTGTTACATTTGTGACATATATGATATGCAAATATACAGTACTGTTACCCATAGATCCTGACAGAGAGTATATACATATGATGGGGAGGAGACTGTACATTAGGAGGGGGTGGGTGGGTGGGAGAGAAATATACATACGGTGGGGGGAGAATATATACATACGGAGGGGAGGAGACTGACTATTAGGAGGGGGTGGGTGGGTGGGAGAGAAATATACATACGGTGGTGAGGAGACTGTACATTTGGAGGGGGTGGGTGGGTGGGAGAGAAATATACATACGGTGGGGGGAGAATATATACATGCGGTGGGGAGGAGACTGTCTATTAGGAGGGGGTGGGGGGTTTGGACATTTACGGTGGCCAGTTTCGAATTGCAGCCTCCCGTAGGTGCTCTTTAAGAGAGGTTTTGAATGTGGGTAGGGAGTCACATTCCTTTACAGCTTTGGGTAGGGCGTTCCACATTGATGTGGCATAATTGCGAAACATGTTTAGTCCCATGTTTGAGCCGAATCTGGGTTTAACATGATTTGTTGAGCTTCCTCTGGTGTTGTGGTCGTGGTATTCACTGACCTTTGGGAAGTATTTTGACATGTACATGGGTACCTTAGTCGTATAGTGTATCTTGTAGACCAGGCCCATTGCAAGTTGCTGTACTCTGTCGTCTACTCTAAGCCATCCTAGGTTGTCAAAGTGGGCAGGGGTGAGGTGGGTTCTGGGGGTAAGGTCAAGCAGTAGTCTGACCAGTTTGTTTTGTGATGTTTGTAATCTTGTTTTTAGCGCCTTTGAGGTGCTTTGGTACCATGAGGTGCAAGCATAGTCGTAGCACCCTTGAATGAGTGCTCCTGCCAGTCTTCAGGGTATTCTTGTTTACCAGAGAGGAGATCCGGTACAAGAATCTAGTTCGTTGGTTGACTTTTTTTATTACCTTGGATGCCAGTTTGTCACAGGAAATATTTGCCTCTAGGATGGACCCTAGGTAGGTAATTTCATCTTTCCTTGTGACAATATTGTCACCCACTGTAACTGAGAAGCCGTCGGTCTTGCTGAGTTTGTTATTTGATCAGAAGAGAATGGACTCTGTTTTACCCAGGTGTAATGATAGTTTGTTATCAGCGAGCCAGGTGCAGATTCTGCCGAGTTCTGAGCTGAGGGTTTTTTCAACCTGTAACTTGTTCTTGTCAGAGACCAGCAGGGCTGAGTCGTCCGCGAACAAGAACAAGTTGCAGTCACAAGCTGACGACATGTCATTTGCATAAATTAGGAACAGTAGCGGTCCTAGTATGCTTCCTTGTGGAACACCACAGCTCACTGTGAGGGGGGGGGGATAGAGTACCGTTTACCGCCACCATATGTTCTCTCCCCTCAAGGTAGGATTGCATCCAGCTCACTGATAGACTATCAAAACCAATAGCTTTTAGCTTGTCAATCAGAATGGAGTGATTGACAGTGTCTAAGGCCTTTTGTAGGTCCAGCATGACCATGCCGCAGTATTTGCCCGCGTCCACCTCTTGTTTGATGTGGTCGTTCAAATAGAGGAGGCATGTGTCAGTGGAGTGGGATGTTCTGAAGCCAGATTGGAATTCGTAGATTAGATTTTTTTCCGCTAGGTACTTTTCAACCTGTTCATAGACAATTTTTTCCATGACTTTCGAGATGGATGTAAGGATAGAAACAAGGCGGTAGTTGCCTGGGTCTAATTTGCTGCCCTTTTTGTGCAGAGGCGTCACTCTCGCAATTTTGAAGTCCTTGGGGACGTGTCCCTGTTTTATGGAGAGGTTTATTATGTGTGTGATGACTGGGGTGATGGCGGCTGCTGAGTCTCTGAGGAATTTGGAGGGGATGTTGTCATGGCCAGTGGCCTTGTTAGGTTGGAGGGCGCTCAGTTTTTTGAGTACCTCGTCTGTTGTTACCATTTCCAGTTTGAAGTCGTCTTTGCGGACCCCTAGGTTCTTGTAGTATGCTACTATGTGTTCTACCCCATAATGCCCTGAGTGGGAGCGTAGTTTGTTTACCAGTGTTGTGGCTATGTTTGTGAAGAAAATGTTTAAGTAATTGGCAACATCCAGCTTGTCTGTGATGAGCGTGTTGTCTGTCTTTATGTTTATGTTTGAGACAAACGGATTTCTACGATCAAATGTATGCGTTGAGCTCCGTTTTTATTACATATTTTATCACATTCTTGTTCGTTTCATCATAACCTTTTCATATAATTTGTTTTGAAAATATTGAGGTCAACATGGCATTTCACTATTTTCGAAAGCCTTTCTGGGGATTCTAAGTGCATGTTTCCCCCCCAAGCCATAGACATGCACTTAGACAGAAAGTTAAAAAGACAGGAAGTTGACTTCGAGAAATATCTGAACCACAAAGAAATTAACACGTAATTGAAAGCAACAATATGGAGTTATCAGTGTTGCTTAGACTCTGGCATGTTAAGTCACGTATTCTTGTTCACACATTGATTAGCGTTAATAACCTGCTTTTGCTAGAAAACCTGCCTACTTCAGCTTTAACGCCCACAGCATTCTGAACGTGTTGTTAATCTGAACCCAGGTAGTTTTTGTGAGGTTTTGCCCGCTGCTCACCACCTTTTCTCTGTTTCTTTAAGCCTATACTGTTTATTTTCCCTTCTCACTCACTCTCTCTAGCCCCCACCCTCTCGTTCTTTACCCTCAGTGGCCACACCTGTTCGATTATCTATTATCTCTGTGGTGGCAGGCTAATTAGTCCCCCTGTGGGCTTTAAATACCAGGGCGCTTCCCCTCGTTTCGGCGTGGGGTCGTGTTGTATACTTGCCGAGTCATATTCTCTAAACATCTAGACTCTTTCGGGAGATCCTCTGTCTGCCTATGCTGTTCCATTCTCCGGCGTCGAGATGTTTGCTCCAGCCTTCGCCAGCTGTCGCCGTTGCCTGTGGGGGAGACTGGTCTGCGCTCCCTGTCATTCCACGGGAGGCACCCCAGCGTTCCACTGCAGACCCCCGCGCAGCTGTTCGTCCTGACGCACATCCAGACCAGCGCAGACGCTCTCCAGTCCTCAGCGCGCAACGCGCATCTTCCAAGGACGCTCGAGCTTGGCACGCTCCCCAGACCAGCGCGCAACGCGCATCTTCCAAGAACCCTCGAGCTTGGCACGCTCTCCAGACCAGCGCGCAGCCGCGCATCTTCCAGACCTTCGAGCTTGGCACGCTCTCCAGACCTCAGCGCGCAACGCGCATCTTCCAAGGACGCTCGAGCTTGGCACGCTCTCCAGACCAGCGCGCAACGCGCATCTTCCAAGAACCCTCGAGCTTGGCACGCTCTCCAGACCAGCGCGCAACGCGCATCTTCTAGGCCTTCGTGCTTGGCACGCTCCTCCGTACCAGCGCGCAGACACGCATCATCCAGACCTCCGAGCTTGGCACGCTCCTCCGTACCAGCGCGCAGACGCACATCATCCAGACCTCCGAGCTTGGCACGCTCCTCCGTACCAGCGCGCAGACGCACATCATCCAGACCTCCGAGCTTGGCACGCTCCTCCGTACCAGCGCGCAGACGCGCATCATCCAGAACCCTCGAGCTTGGCACGCTCTCCAGACCAGCGCGCAACGCGCATCTTCCAAGAACCCTCGAGCTTGGCACGCTCTCCCGACCAGCGCGCAGACGCGCATCTCCTAGACCTTCGAGCTTGGCACGCTCTCCCGACCAGCGCGCAGACGCGCATCTCCTAGACCTTCGAGCTTGGCACGCTCTCCAGACCAGCGCGCAGGAGCGCATCTTCCAGACCTTCGTGCTTGGCACACTCTTCCACGCAGACGCACCAGATGCGTCTCTCGGTTCCGGTGCGCACTCAAGCAGTGGCGCACCACTCTGTTCCTCTGGGTGAGTTTTGATTGTTAAGTCACTCATCCAGCGTGTTGCCTCCTGGGTGAGTTTTGATTGTTAAGTCACTCACCCAGTGTTGTGCCTCCTGGGTGAGTTTGACTGTTAAGTCACTCACCCAGCGTAATGCCTCTGTTTTGTTCTCTCGTGGATCACTCCAAGTTGTGGCGCACCACTCTGTCCTCGGCTCGGACAGCCGGCTTCCCGGTGGCGACACCCTCGCCACCGCCGCCTGTTCCAGCACCACTCTGTCCTCGGCTCGGACAGCCGGCTACCCGGTGGCGACACCCTCGCCACCGCCGCCTGTTCCAGCACCACTCTGTTCTCGGCTCGGACAGCCAGCTACCCGGTGGCGACACCCTCGCCGCCGCTGCTGTTCCTGCACCATTACGCATACGTCTGGGTGAGTTTTGACTGTCTAGATCATCTCAGTTTTCGTGTGTTTCTAACACTGAAGAATTACCACCTTTTAATCTGACAGTCACTCACCCAGCGTTGTGCCTCTGTTTGTTTCACTTGGATATTATTTTGGACGTTACATCTCCCACTGTGTGTTTGTTCACACCAAGGATAGTATTCTCTTTGTATTTGTTTTGGTACTTTGCTCTTGTGTATTTTTCACGAAGATAGTTTTACCTTGTTTAACTTTGGTATTTGGACTGGTCACCTCTCCTGCATCTGCTCTGTTTTTCCCCTTTGTACATTAACCCTCTCCTCTCTCCCTCTCGGCCGCCGTTACCCACCTCGGAGATCTGCCGAGAGTTCTGCAGAGCAGCCCAGGTTTTCCCACCAGTCCTCCTAGTCCTCCCTGTCCCCAGCCCGCCTCCGCGGGCCTCTGTCCCTAGTTTCTCCCCTCTCTAGTCCTCTGTCCCTAGTTCTCCTAGTCCCTAGTCCTTTGTCCCTAGTCCTCTATCCCTAGCTCTCCTAGTCCCTAGTCCTCTGTCCCTAGTTCTCCTTGTCCCTAGTTCTCCTAGTCTCTAGTTCCTCTGTTCCCTAGGCGTTCCCTTATACCTTCCCTTAGTGTTCCCTTTTCCTGCCCGCCTCTTAAAGGCACTTTACCTTCCCCTCTTGTGTTATTCCAGTGTTTTGTGTTTTCTCCCTTAAAGGGACAGTGCCCTTTTTCCCTGTTCTCAATAAATATCTGTTTCTTGGCAAACCATCATACCTGTTTTGTGTTGTGCGATTGGGGTCGGTTACAAACCATAACAGTACGACCCCACCAAATCGACGACCCCAGCCAGCACAGACGGTGTATGTTGTGTTTGCCTTTTTTTTTCTTGTTCCCTCTAGCTTCCTTGTTAGTCCTGTTTAGCTCCCTTGTTTAGCTTGTTAGTCTCCCCGGTTAGCTCCCCTGTTTGCTTCCCGTTTTGCCCTGTTTGACCCCCCTGTAGCTAGCCATGCCCTGGCAGCTAACCCAGTCCCTCAGCAGAGCCCCTGTCTGCTAGCTTAGCCCCGGCTGCTAGCACAGCCTCTATGTTTATGCAGCCCTTGCTGCTGGCATAGGCCCTGTAGCTAGCCATGCCCTGGCGGCTAACCCAGTCCCTCAGCAGAGCCCCTGTCTGCTAGCTTTGCCCCGGCTGCTAGCACAGCCTCTATGTTTATGCAGCCCTTGCTGCTGGCATGGGCCCTGTAGCTAGCCATGCCCTGGCAGCTAACCCAGTTTCCCTCTGCATGGCCCCGGTCTGCTAGCTTGGCCCCGGCTGTTAGCACAGCCTCTATGTTAATGCAGCCTTGCAGCTGGCATAGGCCCTGTAGCTAGCCAGGCCCAAGCAGCTAACCCGGTCCCTCTGCATGGCCTCCACTTTTTTTTGCGTAGTTTATCCCACTGCTAGGACTGCCCTTCAGCTTGCAAGGTCAGTATTCCCACAGCTAGGACTGTCCTTCCAGCTAGCTTGTTCTCTCATGCTGGTCCAGCCCTGTCTGCCAGCCTAGCTCCGGCAGCTAGCGCAGCCTCTATGTTAATGTAGCAGTACAGCTGGCATAGGCCCTGTAGCTATCAGTGCCTTGGCAGCTACCCTTTCCCCCTGCTAGCCTAGCTCGGCAGCTAGCGCAGCCTCTATGTTGATGTAGCAGTACAGCTAGCATAGGCCCTGTAGCTATCAGTGCCTTGGCAGCTACCCTTTCCCTCTGCTAGCCTAGCTCGGCAGCTAGCGCAGCCTCTATGTTGATGTAGCA
Source organism: Notolepis coatsorum (assembly GCF_963971535.1). Taxonomy (NCBI): domain Eukaryota; kingdom Metazoa; phylum Chordata; class Actinopteri; order Aulopiformes; family Paralepididae; genus Notolepis; species Notolepis coatsorum. The sequence continues at coordinate 137,087 of NW_028170153.1, forward strand.
GTACAGCTAGCATAGGCCCTGTAGCTATCAGTGCCCTGGCAGCTACCCTTTCCCTCTGCTAGCCTGGCTCCGGCAGCTTGCGCAGCCTCTATGTTGATGTAGCAGTACAGCTAGCATAGGCCCTGTAGCTATCAGTGCCCTGGCAGCTAACCTTCCCTCTGCTAGCCCTTTCCCGGTGCTACCATGGTTACCCCTTTGCTACCCTGCTTGCCCCTCAGTTCCTCTAGACCAGTTCTCTAGACCAGTTCTCTAAACCAGTTCTCTAGACCAGTTCTCTAGACCAGTTCCTCTAGACTAGTTCTCTAGACCCAGTTCCTCTAGACCAGTTCCTCTAGACCAGTTCCCCCAGTTACCCCTCGGCGACCCTGTTTCTTTTGCTAGCCCCACTCTTGTGGTGGTTTCCCCTGCTGGCTTGGCCAGTACCTCTTGTTTTGCCCCCTGCCACTCTGTCTGTATTTGTTTTGGGTCGCCGGGTGGCTCCCGTTGAGGGGGGGGTACTGTGAGGTTTTGCCCGCTGCTCACCACCTTTTCTCTGTTTCTTTAAGCCTATACTGTTTATTTTCCCTTCTCACTCACTCTCTCTAGCCCCCACCCTCTCGTTCTTTACCCTCAGTGGCCACACCTGTTCGATTATCTATTATCTCTCGCACCTGTGGTGGCAGGCTAATTAGTCCCCCTGTGGGCTTTAAATACCAGGGCGCTTCCCCTCGTTTCGGCGTGGGGTCGTGTTGTATACTTGCCGAGTCATATTCTCTAAACATCTAGACTCTTTCGGGAGATCCTCTGTCTGCCTATGCTGTTCCATTCTCCGGCGTCGAGATGTTTGCTCCAGCCTTAGCCAGCTGTCGCCGTTGCCTGTGGGGGAGACTGGTCTGCGCTCCCTGTCATTCCACGGGAGGCACCCCAGCGTTCCACTGCAGACCCCCGCGCAGCTGTTCGTCCTGACGCACATCCAGACCAGCGCAGACGCTCTCCAGTCCTCAGCGCGCAACGCGCATCTTCCAAGGACGCTCGAGCTTGGCACACTCCCCAGACCAGCGCGCAACGCGCATCTTCCAAGAACCCTCGAGCTTGGCACGCTCTCCAGACCAGCGCGCAGCCGCGCATCTTCCAGACCTTCGAGCTTGGCACGCTCTCCAGACCTCAGCGCGCAACGCGCATCTTCCAAGGACGCTCGAGCTTGGCACGCTCTCCAGACCAGCGCGCAACGCGCATCTTCCAAGAACCCTCGAGCTTGGCACGCTCTCCAGACCAGCGCGCAACGCGCATCTTCTAGGCCTTCGTGCTTGGCACGCTCCTCCGTACCAGCGCGCAGACACGCATCATCCAGACCTCCGAGCTTGGCACGCTCCTCTGTACCAGCCCGCAGACGCACATCATCCAGACCTCCGAGCTTGGCACGCTCCTCCGTACCAGCGCGCAGACGCACATCATCCAGACCTCCGAGCTTGGCACGCTCCTCCGTACCAGCGCGCAGACGCGCATCATCCAGAACCCTCGAGCTTGGCACGCTCTCCAGACCAGCGCGCAACGCGCATCTTCCAAGAACCCTCGAGCTTGGCACGCTCTCCCGACCAGCGCGCAGACGCGCATCTCCTAGACCTTCGAGCTTGGCACGCTCTCCCGACCAGCGCGCAGACGCGCATCTCCTAGACCTTCGAGCTTGGCACGCTCTCCAGACCAGCGCGCAGGAGCGCATCTTCCAGACCTTCGTGCTTGGCACACTCTTCCACGCAGACGCACCAGATGCGTCTCTCGGTTCCGGTGCGCACTCAAGCAGTGGCGCACCACTCTGTTCCTCTGGGTGAGTTTTGATTGTTAAGTCACTCATCCAGCGTGTTGCCTCCTGGGTGAGTTTTGATTGTTAAGTCACTCACCCAGTGTTGTGCCTCCTGGGTGAGTTTGACTGTTAAGTCACTCACCCAGCGTAATGCCTCTGTTTTGTTCTCTCGTGGATCACTCCAAGTTGTGGCGCACCACTCTGTCCTCGGCTCGGACAGCCGGCTTCCCGGTGGCGACACCCTCGCCACCGCCGCCTGTTCCAGCACCACTCTGTCCTCGGCTCGGACAGCCGGCTACCCGGTGTCGACACCCTCGCCACCGCCGCCTGTTCCAGCACCACTCTGTTCTCGGCTCGGACAGCCAGCTACCCGGTGGCGACACCCTCGCCGCCGCTGCTGTTCCTGCACCATTACGCATACGTCTGGGTGAGTTTTGACTGTCTAGATCATCTCCGTTTTCGTGTGTTTCTAACACTGAAGAATTACCACCTTTTAATCTGACAGTCACTCACCCAGCGTTGTGCCTCTGTTTGTTTCACTTGGATATTATTTTGGACGTTACATCTCCCACTGTGTGTTTGTTCACACCAAGGATAGTATTCTCTTTGTATTTGTTTTGGTACTTTGCTCTTGTGTATTTTTCACGAAGATAGTTTTACCTTGTTTAACTTTGGTATTTGGACTGGTCACCTCTCCTGCATCTGCTCTGTTTTTCCCCTTTGTACATTAACCCTCTCCTCTCTCCCTCTCGGCCGCCGTTACCCACCTCGGAGATCTGCCGAGAGTTCTGCAGAGCGGCCCAGGTTTTCCCACCAGTCCTCCTAGTCCTCCCTGTCCCCAGCCCGCCTCCGCGGGCCTCTGTCCCTAGTTTCTCCCCTCTCTAGTCCTCTGTCCCTAGTTCTCCTAGTCCCTAGTCCTTTGTCCCTAGTCCTCTATCCCTAGCTCTCCTAGTCCCTAGTCCTCTGTCCCTAGTTCTCCTTGTCCCTAGTTCTCCTAGTCTCTAGTTCCTCTGTTCCCTAGGCGTTCCCTTATACCTTCCCTTAGTGTTCCCTTTTCCTGCCCGCCTCTTAAAGGCACTTTACCTTCCCCTCTTGTGTTATTCCAGTGTTTTGTGTTTTCTCCCTTAAAGGGACAGTGCCCTTTTTCCCTGTTCTCAATAAATATCTGTTTCTTGGCAAACCATCATACCTGTTTTGTGTTGTGCGATTGGGGTCGGTTACAAACCATAACAGTTTTAACTAACTAACTAACTAACTAACTAACTAACTAACTAACTAACTAACTAACTAACTAACTAACTAACTAACTAACTAACTAACTAACTAACTAACTAACTAACTAACTAACTAACGTGTTGCTAATCTGAACCCAGGTAGTTTAAACTAACTAACTAACTAACTAACTAACTAACTAACTAACTAACTAACTAACTAACTAACTAACTAACTAACTAACTAACTAACTAACTAACTAACTAACTAACTAACTAACGTGTTGCTAATCTGAACCTAGGTAGTTTTAACTAACTAACTTTAACGTGTTGCTAATCTGAACATAGGTCGTTTTAACTAACTAACATTAACGTGTTGCTCATCTTAACCCAGGTAGTTTTAACTAGTTTATGACGGGAGAGGTGCAGAGTCTGCTCAGAGAGAGGGACACCGCCTTCAGGTCTGGTGATAAGGAGCTATACAGCATTGCCAGAGCCAACCTGAAGTGAGGTATCAAGAGGTCCAAGGCCGACTACAAGGGGAAGATCGAGGACTGCTTCCAGAGCAACAACACCAGACAGGTATGGCAGGGGGTCCAACAGATGACCAACTACAAACCCAGCCACTCCTCAGCCAACGAGGGTGACCCTCAGCTGGCAGAGGAGCTGAACTCCTTCGCACGATTCGAAGCGAGGCCGACGAAAACAGCCACACTGCACATCAACGCCACCCCGAGGCGGTGCCGACAGAAGAAACAGGACCATATCTAATGTACACTTTAATAAGAATAAATCACACAGATGAAACAGGACCGTATCTAATGTACACTTTAATAAGAATAAATCATCACACAGTTAAAACAGGACCATATCTAATGTACACTTTAATAAGAATAAATCATCACACATATGAAACAGGACTGTATCTAATGTACACTTTAATAATAATAAATCATCACACAGATGAAACAGGACTGTATCTAATGTACAATTTAATAATAAATCAACACACAGATGAAACAGGGTCGTATCTAATGTACACTTTAATAATAATAAATCAACACACAGATGAAACAGGACTGTATCTAATGTACAATTTAATAATAAATCAACACACAGATGAAACAGGGTCGTATCTAATGTACACTTTAATAATAATAAATCAACACACAGATGAAACAGGACCGTATCTAATGTACACTTTAATAATAAATCAACACACAGATGAAACAGGACCGTATCTAATGTACACTTTAACACTTTGACTGCCGGGACCCGTCTTTAGACGTCTTTGCTGGCCATGCTAAAGTTGCCGGGGGACGCTGTACGTCGTCTTTATATCAATATTTCAAAAATCTGCGATCGGATTCATAATGTCCCTCCGCTGGCCTGAGATCCACCAGCAGGACCCACTGAGCTCTCTGGCGGTTCAGGAGCGCCATCTGGTGGCCGATCGGCGCCACCGCTTAACAGGAAGCGCAGTAGAGGTTTTGCTGGTCGGCCATATTGCTTCCGGGCACTCGGTACATGTCCCGTGACTCTGGCTCGTCCCGCTACATAGCGATTGATTGCCAATAACTCGATAAACAACATGATTTGGACGTATATACCATTATACAAGCTGGAGATGGACCGGGTAATAATATATCCCATAATGATAAAATTTCTACTCGACGATGATCGCCCAACGGCGCGCGGAGACTGGGGTGAGTTTCAGCGTGTAACGTTACCGTCTTCGATAATAACTGATATTATCAACATTTGACCCACATTAGATGATTGGTATAACGCTGCCCACGGAATTATAAACGCCCCCTCGCCCATCCGGTCAACATCAGATGACGTGTAGTAACTTCTAGAAGTACGTCTAGTTGGAATTTTTTATATCGCGCTGATTGCCATCAAACTGTATTTCATCATCAATATAATGCATTTGGGGCTATATATCACGTTCTGGAGAAAGCTGCAGAAAGAGATGAAAACATACTTATACATTAGACCATACTTTACTATGAATATGTGAATGAAAAAGTTTAACGTTGCTACACAATGAACAATACATATAGGACTTTGAATGGGCCCTAATAATGGCAATGTAGCAATAGAATTTAAAAAGTTATAGCCCTGCAAAGAAGGGGACTTTCTCCATAGACAAATAGCGCTGGCAATCTATGGTATATCATTAATTTAACCTTAGGCAACCAAAGTGTTAATAATAAATCAACACACAGATGAAACAGGACCGTATCTAATGTACACTTTAATAATAAATCAACACACAGATGAAACAGGACCGTATCTAATCTACACTTTAATAATAAATCAACACACAGATGAAACAGGACCGTATCTAATGTACACTTTAATAATAAATCAACACACAGATGAAACAGGACCGTATCTAATGTACACTTTAATAATAAATCAACACACAGACGAAACAGGACCGTATCTAATGTACACTTTAATAATAAATCAACACACAGACGAAACAGGACCGTATCTAATGTACACTTTAATAATAAATCATCACACAGATGAAACAGGACCGTATCTAATGTACACTTTAATAATAAATCAACACACAGATGAAACAGGACCGTATCTAATGTACACTTTAATAATAAATCAACACACAGACGAAACAGGACCGTATCTAATGTACACTTTAATAATAAATCATCACACAGATGAAACAGGACCGTATCTAATGTACACTTTAATAATAATAAATCAACACACAGATGAAACAGGACCGTATCTAATGTACACTTTAATAATAAATCAACACACAGATGAAACAGGACCGTATCTAATGTACACTTTAATAATAATAAATCATCACACAGATGAAACAGGACCGTATCTAATGTACACTTTAATAATAAATCAACACACAGATGAAACAGGACCGTATCTAATGTACACTTTAATAATAAATCAACACACAGATGAAACAGGACCGTATATAATGTACACTTTAATAATGAATCAACACACAGATGAAACAGGACCGTATCTAATGTACACTTTAATAATAATAAATCAACACACAGATGAAACAGGACCGTATCTAATGTACACTTTAATAATAAATCAACACACAGATGAAACAGGACCGTATCTAATGTACACTTTAATAATAAATCAACACACAGATGAAACAGGACCGTATCTAATGTACACTTTAATAATAAATCAACACACAGATGAAACAGGACCGTATCTAATGTACACTTTAATAATAATAAATCAACACACAGATGAAACAGGACCGTATCTAATGTACACTTTAATAATAATAAATCAACACACAGATGAAACAGGACCGTATCTAATGTACACTTTAATAATAAATCAACACACAGATGAAACAGGACCGTATCTAATGTACACTTTAATAATAAATCAACACACAGATGAAACAGGACCATATCTAATGGGATTCTCAGCTTGTTATTATCCGTTCAGTTCTTCTATGAGAGGTTTATGGCAGACGATGCTCGTTGCTGCCTCTCCGACTGAAATGAGTACTCTACACCTACTTTTTTTCAGATCAGATGGATCACATCGTTTCTCATACTACAGTCAGGTCCAGCTGAGACCAGAGCAGCCAAGCACAGAACTGCCACAATAGAGCCTTACATGTTTCTGTCCTCTTTCTTCCAGTATGGCTGTATAACACATAACCATTGTTTTGCACACATCAATCGTTGTCTCTTCATATTGCCATGTAGGCCTACAAAGCAATGGTCACTATGAATTGAAAATGGGGGACCCTGATGTGATGTAAACAAGACGAAAGTTTTTCTCTGGTCTGCATCCCCTTAACAATTGTGTGTATTGAGCCGTACTGTATTGTACCCATTCTGCAATCTGTTAAATAAAGTTTTCATTCATTCATTCATTCATTCATTCATTCATTCATTCATTCATTCATTCATTCATTCATTCATTCATTCATTCATTCATTCATTCATTCATTCATTCATTCATTCATGATTGCTATGTTACAGGAAGCCATGTTGGAAGACAGATAACTACACAAATATTCTGTGCAGGGCCTCTATTGGCCCCACCTTTTCCAACCACCAAAGCACCCACAGAAGTGTAACAAGCTCAGTTGATAGTCTGGCAACCCTGATGGATGAATGAATGAATGAATGAATGAATGAATGAATGAATGAATGAATGAATGAATGAATGAATGAATGAATGAATGAATGAATGAATGAATGAATGAATGAATGCATTAATGAATGAATGAATGAATGAATGAATGAATGAATGAATGAATGAATGAATGAATGAATGAATGAATGAATGAATGAATGAATGAATGAATGAAAACTTTATTTAACAGATTGCAGAATGGTTACAATACAGTACGGCTGAATACACAATTAGGAAAACGCCAACATTTTGGGAAATTAGCTTATTTGCCATCTTCCCTGGAGTTAGACAAGAAGATACATACCCTTTTCTTCTCTGTGCGTGCATTAGGCTTAGGGAACAGCCGCTCCGTTAGTGTAGCTTAGCTTCATCACTGGAAGTGGGTCAGACTTGTACCCTGATGTTCCCTACAGTGCCCTACAGTCACGAAATACACTCCGGCTGTCCCACCGGACACTCAAGCAGATAACGAGGGTAATAACTTCCGGCCGGGGGGTTCCAAAATAAAAGAGCGACGTATATAGCAGCGGAAATACGTTTCTTTTGTACATTATCCAACGTTAACACGAACCTAAACTAACGTTACAACTAACCTAACGTTAGTTTAGGTTCGTGTTAATGTTAGATAATGTACAAAATAAACGTATTTCCGCTGCTATAGACGTCGCTCTTTTATTTTGGAACCCCCCGACCGGAAGTTATTACCCTCGTTATCTGCTTGAGTGTCCGGTTGTTGGTTTTCGTTAGCTACAGTAGCAGCATATCAACACCAGGGAATACTGTTTTCTAAATTGGGGAGGCTTTTAATCGTCAAGATAAGAGGATTTTAAGTCATGGTATCCATAAACTTCAATCGGTTCGGATCCTTTGAATGAAATGAGAATGTAAACAAACACGGCGTCACGTTAGTAAGTATCACTGCGTTGCGTGAAATCACTGACTGCGCCCCGAGAGGAGTGGTTCGGCAAAAAATAGTTCTGAGTATATTTGCTTAGAAAACGTAATTGTCGAATTAAATTATTTTTTATTTCTCCACATGGTAAATACACAGGTCACAACATGTTTACAGGAACGTTTTGGAGTTGTATTTGGAGTGTATTTCGTGACTGTAGGGCACTGTAGGGAACGTCAGGGTACAGGTATGACCCACTTCCAGTGATGAAGCTAAGCTAACGCTAACGGAGCGGCAGTTCCCTAAGCCTAGAGAAGAAAGGGTATGTATCTTCTTGTCTAACTCCAGGGAAGATGGCAAATAAGCTAATTTCCCAAAATGTTGGCGTTTTCCTTTAAGGGGATGCAGACCAGAGTGTCATAATCTGAACTACCTGAACACAGACAATCCTCTACCACCCTCTGGCGCTCTGCTTGCGGTACTGCAGGCGAGTGTCTGGAGCCTGCTGACTGTGTTTTCTATTGTTTACCCCCTGTGTCCGTTATCGGTCCTGTGTTCTCCCCAGTATGTTCAGATGTCCTAGTCCAGCCCTGTGTTCCCTGTGTATATTCTTATGTCCTAGTCCAGCTCTGTGTTCCCTGTGTATATTCGTATGTCCTAGTCCAGCCCTGTGTTCCCTGTGTATATTCTTATGTCCTGGGCCCTATTCCCTGTACCTGGTTCAACTAAGTCGATCAAAAGTCCCATTATCCAGATTCAATTAACCCGATGTTTAAATCCGGGCTTTCCCTGTTCCTCGAACGCTGATTCAGTCTTGTTAACTCGAACCAGACTTGATACTCAGGATAAGTGCGCGCGGCCGTCTCAGCTGAAAAGACAGCAGGTGTCGATCGCAGAAATCCTGATTTTCTAACGGCATTGATTGATTGATTGATTTAAAACTTTATTAACAAGATTGCAGAATGGGTACAATACAGTACGGCTCAATAGCCTCACCGACAAGTTAAATGCATAATCTATAGGCACATTTTAAGTCCCTCATTACCCCAATCAATCAGATTATATTTATTTAAATGTGCTTGCTGGCAATACACAATGGAATGAATAATCGAATGAGATCTTGCTAGCGAAAATAATTAGTTAAACTCTCTCAGAATAAGTAGATACAAACAAGCCCAAAGATAAAGAGTATATCTAATTGATATGAATTAATATATACTTATGAGGATATCTGTACTGTATGCGCTTAGGTATATCATGTAATATAATAAATACATTGTTCCTAAAGTTTTCAGGCCGCGACCCCCAAAATAACGTGTCAGAGAGCCGCGACCCCCACTATTATATAGAGGTGGTTGAAACATGCAAATGTTCACACACACACATATGCATTGGAGGCTTTTAACATGCACAATAACTACACAAAATAACACAATAATCAAACAACCATAAAATGAACACATATAGCGTGAGATATAATGAGATGGATGGGCATAGTCTGGGACTCGGAGATTCGGAGATCATCCTCCACATTCATTCAGACGCGATCTGTACTTATTTTTTTATATAAGTCAGTGCAGATAATGTTTTTTCGAATAGGTAGGTATAGCTGTGCGTATTCCCCCTCAATTGATATCTAGTCTGCATCGGAGGTGGGCAGCGATCTGGGACGCATTCTACATCCAACAAGCGCGCCTCATCCCGCAGCTCAAACAGGTGTCGTGCAGTAGGAAATCCATAGGCTGAATATGATTTATTATCAGCATTTTAGGTCTATTCTTTTACATTTCAAAAGCATTTCTTTTACCAGTTTAATGTATTTTAATTGTTTTTAATTATAGGCCTATTTCACACATTCTATGAAATCAATACATTCTGGAAATCATCTTGCGAAAACATTATTCAGAATGGTATAATGGGATCAAAGAGCACCTATGGGAGGCTGCAATTCGAAACTGGCCCCCGTAAATGTCCAAACACCCCCTCCCACCCACCCACCCCCTCCCAATGTACAGTTTCCTCCCCCTTGTATATATATTTTCTGTTAGGATCTCTGTTTAACAGTACTGTATATTTGCATATCTTGTATGTCACAAATGTAACAGTACTGTATATCTGTATGTCATGTATGTCATAAATGTCACTATGAATTGAAAATGGGGGACCCTGATGTAAACAAGATGAAAGTCTTTCTCTGGGTCTGCATCCCCTTAACAATTGTGTGTATTGGGCCGTACTGTATTGTACCCCATTCTGCAATCTGTTAATAAAGTTTCCAATCAATCAATCAATCTCTGAGGAAGGGAGCTGCCATTTTGTTCCGAGGGAGTGGCCAGCTTATATCCAGCTAACTCAGCTAAACCTGCTCTGGAGCAGGTTCAAACTTTTCGATCTGTTGCCATAGCGACTTAGAAAATCCGACGTTGGGGAACGGAAATGTCTGGCTTAAGTCAAGCTATGCTGAAAATGATCCGGCTAACTCAGCTAGCCAGGTACGGGGAATAGGGCCCTGGTCTAGCCCTGTTTTCCCAGTGTTGTTATGTTTACTATGTTTATTCCTGCCTGTTAGTTTAGTGTCTAGTCTCCTTCCCTTGTATTCGTGTGTTTTGATATTCATGTGTCCTAGCCTGTCAGCCCCCAGCTGTTCCTTGTCAATTATAATTAGTACCTGTATTTATTCATGCCACCCCCTGTCATGTGTCGCGCCATTGTTTTGTTGTTCACCCCAGCACCTTTCCGTGCTGTTCTGCCTACCTTGTGTTCCCCTCGTGAAAGCCTTGTATTCCTGTATTTCCTCGTGAGTCCGTTCCTCTATTTTCTAGTCCACGTTTTCCAGCTTGGCTGAGGTTTTCTTTCGTGCTTACAGTTCGGTTTTGTTTTGTACCCCTGTAACGTATACCTTTGTTCGTGCCTTGTTTACTACTGCTCAGTAAAGCCCTTTCATTGCACCTACTCCGTCGACTCTGCCTTCTCTCTCATTACCATTGTCCAGCTTTTGGGTTCTCTCACCTCCCCTCGCCACAAACCCTAACACAGAGAAAGACGTTTGTCTTGTTTACATCAGGGTCCCTCATTTTCTTTTTTTATGACTTATACTTTATTGCATATTTTTTCTTTTTGCACACAGTACTTCAGGACAATACAATGAATGACATATTTTGCATCAGCATGGTTCAGTCCTGAAGGACAACATAGACACCTGGACCCCTAACGTCTAGGTTACACTGATACCCCCCATATGGGGGGGAAGACAGAAAAAAAATAAAAATAAAAAATAAAGACATTAGAATAAGTAAACCTAAACAAACGAAAAATTCTACCATAACAAAAAATAAATAAAAAATAAAAAATAGAAAGATAAATTAGACTAAGCCGAGAATATAATGGGAAGTAGTACCAAAACAGAAAGGAAACACCAAACGAAAAAATAAATCTACATTAAAACATAGAGCCATTCTTGTCTACATAAACATGGTGCATTTGTCAGGTATTCTATACTCATGTGCATCGTCGCTGTCTTGGACAAGTGTGCCCCTCCTCCTTTTATAGTAAGTGAAATTGCAAATATTTCCCCCATTTGCTAATATATTTGTCTCCTTTCTCTCCTAAACTAAAAGATATTTTCTCATAGGCAGCTACCCTACCCAGTTCTCCACTCCACTCTCGGAATGACGGGCCTTCTGGTGCCTTCCAGCCTCTCATTATGATCTGTTTGCCTATCATTATACTAGTCTGTATCCAATCAGCTAGGGGCTTTGCGATATGGCTAAGACTGCAGGGATCCCCCAGGATATATAAACCAGAACAGAAATCATACTCCGTCCCTGTGACCTCTGTGATGTAGTCATGTATGTTACTCCAGAAGTCTCTAATTTTCGGACATGACCAGAGTGCATGGACTAGGTCCCCCTCCCCTGTGTGACATTTCCAGCAATCTGGGTTCTCTTTCAGGCCCAGTCTATACATTTTAGAGGGGGTCCAATAAATGCGGTGGAAGATCTTGAATTGTATTAGCCTTGTTCTAATATCCCTGGACACCTGTTTGGGGATCCCCGAGATTATATCCCAGTCCTCTTGCTCAAATGTGACCCCTAGATCCTTTTCCCAGACTATTTTGAGAGCAGAGGATATCCCACTGCCCTCCCTGTCGATAAACATGGAATAGTAGACCGAGGCCTCATGTCCCAACCCAGAAATAGCCAAAATCTTTTTCAGCAGGTCTGTACCCTGGGGGAGGGTCTGTGGCGAGCCAAATGTGCCTATGAGAAGATGCCTCAATTGTAAATATCTCCAAAATTGATTGTTGGCCAGCTGATATTGTTGAATCAGTTTTTCAAAAGATTTTAATGCATCGTCTTCATAGAGGTCCCCCAGGGTGAGGATGCCTTTGTCTATCCATTCCTTCCACATAAAGGGGGATCTGCATATACACAATTTTGGGTTGGCCCATAAGCCTGCTGACAGGCTTAAATGGGGGTTGATATGAAAGATGCGAGACACCTTCTTCCATACGGCCTGTATGTGAGAGATAATAGGGTGAGTTCGGGCAGTTGGTGGTAATTTAGCTGTAATATACGACAGTGGGGGCAGCCGTGTGTATACCGACTGCTCCATTATGTACCATGGAGGCGCTCTCTCAGGGGGCAGGGCCCACTGTGTCATATGTCTGAAACTGTAAGCATAATGATATAGTAATAATTTGGGGAGACCCAGGCCACCTCTGTCCACAGGCTGTTGTAGTTTACCAATACGCATCCTGGGTCTTTTACCGTTCCACAGGAATGTGTTGCATATTCTATCAAATTGTTTAAAATACTTGCTAGGTATTGCTATCGGCAGTGACTGGAGGAGGTAGTTTACTCTGGGAATGCAGTTCATCTTAAGAACATTAACCTTGCCCCATAGTGACAAGAAAAGGGGAGCCCATCTCTCCACATCCGCTGAGATTTTGCCTAGTAGTGGGTCAAAGTTGACACTAACAATGTCGTTTACTTGCTTGGGGAAAAGAATCCCTAGATACCGAATACCCTTTTCAGGCCACTGAAAGGAGCCATCTTTAAATAGTGATTTGGGGCAGTAGGACGTTAGGGGAAGAGCCTCCGACTTCGACCAATTAACCCTATACCCTGAAAATCTTGATAACGTATCTATTGTCTTGAGTAGTGCGGGTACAGCATTGCCTGGGTCTGTAACAAAAAGCAAAATGTCATCTGCATAAAGCATACGTTTTTGGGCCGTGCCCCCCACTGTAACTCCAGGGAAACTTGGGTCCTTACGTATAGCTGCTGCCAGGGGCTCAAGCGCTAAACAGAAGAGCAAAGGAGAAAGGGGTCCCTCATTTTCAATTCATAGTGACATTTATGACATACACAACATACATGACATCATGACATTTATGACATAGGGACATACATGACATACAGCTATATAGTACTGTTACATTTGTGACATATACGATATGCAAATATACAGTACTGTTACCCAGAGATCCTAACAGAAAATATATACATATGATGGGGAGGAGACTGTCCTTTAGGAGGGGGTGGGGGGTGGGGATCCTTACATACGTCTGTAGAAACATGCAGGGGTTTCAGACATACATCCATAGACTACTTCCTGATATCAACATAACTACTACCTAACATTAGAGGATGTAAACACAACAGCATAGTCATATCAGACCATGCAGCTGTATCTATGGTATATGTGGAACCAAAACTGATACACAAACCTCATAAATGGAGATTTCAAACAAAATGGATGAAAGATCCAAAATGTTTACTTTTCTTGGGAGAACAAATTGATATATACTTTGAAATTAACACGAATCAAACGTCAGCCACAATTAGATGGGAAGCCTTCAAGGCATATATTAGAGGTCAAATTATAAGCTACACAAGTAGAACGACAAGAGAAAGAACGAAAGAAATTAGAGATCTGGAATCCAAAATAAAAATGTTTGAGAATGAAAGGTTTCAGAAAGGACAGAACGAACATCTCATTTCAAAACAATTATTAATACTCAGAACTCAATACAACGAGATAACATATGATAAAGCTGCTGCAAATGTGATGAGGCTAAAACAGAATTATGGCGCATCAAAAAACAACAGACTGAGAGGACAATCACTAACATAGAGGACGGCAATGGAAATAATATAATCGATCCATTAGAGATTAACACAACATTTAGAACCTTTTATGAAAAACTATATAGCTCAGAATATAACATTAGTGAAGTTACACAAACAAAATTTCTTGATAACCTTAACATCCCCAAAATCTCTGAAGAAAGAAAAAAAAACCTGGACGAACAATTAAACATAACAGAGATATCAGAGGCCATAGGAGCATTAAAACCTAGAAAAACAGCGGGACCAGACGGCCTCTCAATTGACCTATATAAACACTTTAAAGATAAATTAGTGACCCCCCTTTTTGAGATGTACCTAGAATCCTTTGAAAATGGTTACTTACCCGCATCAATGAAAGAGGCCCTGATTATCCTGCTCCCAAAACCAGGCAAAACCAATACTAAATGCGAGAACCTCCGTCCTATAAGTTTGATAAACAACGACACCAAAATCCTTAGTAAAATCTTGGCCAAAAGAATAGAGAACGTACTCCCAGAGATAGTGGGAGATGATCAAAATGGATTCATAAAAGGGAGACAGGGATTTCACAATGTTAGACGGGTCTTCAACATCCTATACAACCAAAAAGGAGAGAGGGACACAGGTCTTCTCTCGCTCGATGCGGAGAAGGCCTTCGATAGGGTGGAATGGGCTTATCTTTTTGATGTTATTGATCGATTTGGATTTGGAAATTACTTTTGTAACTGGATCAAATTACTACACCTAAACTCTGTAGCTGAGGTACTAACAAACGAAGTGACATCTAAACCCTTTAATATCACCAGGGGTTGCCCTCAAGGCTCGCCTTTATCACCGCTCCTGTTCATTTTAGCTATCGAACCGTTAGCAATAGCAATTAGGGCTAACAGTCAGCTACATGGGATTGAAATCGGTAATAACGATCACAGAATAGCCCTTTTTGCGGACGATGTCATTTTGTTCCTAAAAAACCTAGATACATCGATACCTGCACTGCTCGATATAATTGATCAGTTCGGTAGTATCTCTGGATATAAACTAAACGCCTCAAAATCATCACTTATGCTGCTTAATGACAACGAGAGAAAAACCGCTAACCAACAAGAATTTCCTTTCAAGCTCTCGAACAGCTTCACTTATCTGGGAATCAAAATAATACCCCAAATAGAAAATATAGCATCAATAAACTATGAACCTATGATAGACTCTGTATTCAAATCCATAGAGAGATGGATGTTCTTGCCCATCTCTGTGATAGGGAGGATAAACATACTAAAGATGTCCATACTACCAAAGTTCCTATACTTATTTCAAAATATCCCTCTGGCACCACCGGTAAGAATGTTCGGAAAGATTGCGTCTCTCATCTCAAAATTTATATGGCGCAAGAAATGTCCTAGAGTCCGCCTATCTCTGTTGTATCTTCCATTCGATGCAGGGGGGTTGACCTGTCCTAACCTTCATTGGTATTACCTGGCTGCACAATTGAGAACTGTAATGTTTTATTTTTCTAAGGAAGAACCACCATCATGGATGGGAGTGGAAGCATACCCAATGCAACTACCACTACATTTATACATGTATTCAGCTGAGCCAAAATATTTAAGAAAACATACTACACACCCCATAGTGCTCAACATGATTAATATATGGTATGAGGTAAAGAAATTTATGAAAATAAACAACTCCATGTCGCAATTCAGTCCAATCTGGGGAAACGTCTCTTTTAAACCAGGCAAACTGGATGCCGGATTCAAACTATGGGCAAAAGAAGGAATAAGTCAAATATCTGACCTTTACAAAGATGGGGTCTTGATACCTTTTGAGGAACTATCAATAAAATACAACATCCCAAGGAAGCATTTTTTTAAATACTTGCAACTGAGAAGTTTCATTTCCTCTCAGCAAAACCAGTCACTGGCAATTCCTACACTTTCATCTTTAGAAAAAAGTATCATCAAGAACTGCAACAGCAAAGGCCTGTTATCAATGTTCTATAACTGGATTGTATCTGGTTCAGACGAGACGTCACTATCTAGATTGGAGTCATGGAGGCTGGACTTGGGAGAGGATATCTCAAACGAGGACTGGAACAGAGCGTGCGAGGAGGCTCAGACACAAACAGCCAACACTAGCTTAAAACTACTTCAATACAAATGGCTGATGCGGACTTATATAACCCCTGTCAAACTGAATAAATACAACAGCAACACACCAGATAGGTGCTTTAAATGTACCAAGGATCGGGGAACTTTTATACATTGTATTTGGGAATGTGACAAAATCAAGAAGTTCTGGGGGGAGGTGGTGAATAAAATCAAAGATATCCTGTCAGTGAATATCCCACTAGACTCCAAAATGATATTGTTACATTTATATCCAATAAATCTGAACCTGAGAACCAAACAATTTAAATTTATTGATTTTGCTATACTACAGGCAAAAAGAACAATAGCTTTCAATTGGAAGAAAATAGACGCACCCACAATCGGTGCTTGGATTAAAAACATGGCACAATGCATGTCTATGGAGAGAATAACGTATATCCTCAGGAACAATATAGAGATTTACGAGGATATATGGAAACCATTTAATGAATATCTGAGAAGAGAAGATATAGGAGGGCTGCTATAGGATGAGTCCCCCCGCTCTCTCCCGCGGTCAGCCGTGACCCGGACCCCGGGAGAGACCGGAGACACATCAGTGAAGGTGTTGTAAAGATGTCATTTATTTTTATTTATTTTCATTTTTATGTACATTTTCTTTTCCTCTTTTCAATTATTTATATTTGTGTACGAGCTATTCTAATGGAGGTACAAATGAATGTACATATTATTTCTGTATGAGAACAGTAAAAACAAAACCAAAGATGCTAAGAGAGAGAAAAGGGGAGGGGGGTATGTGGGTATATGTATAATCTTGTGGAGAAAAGGAATTAAGAATAACTGACTACAATGAAAACCTGAAATGTGTACTGTAAAACCCAACAAAAATATTGTACTAGAAGAAAAGGGAGGTTTAAAGGAAATAGAAGGATACAGGAGGAAGGAGGTTCAAGGAGGGTCCCTGGACCCATGACGCGCATATTTACCTGAGTCAGAATTTAATTTTTTTTTAGAGCAAGTATTATAATTTGATATGATGGTTTAAGGACGACATACACTAAGTATTAGTACCAAATATCTGGGAAATCAACTGATGTGGGATTAATAGCCAAGGATGATGGGGTATATATGTATGTAAAACAAAATGCAAGGTAAACTGAGGTAAAAACTTTTCTATATATCCCTGTTCAAGGAAGATATACATATCGTCATTGGATTTTGTACAGACCAACGAATGTGCGATTACTATTCAAAGAATGACTTAGTCAATAATTGTATATATTCTTCTTTCTGCAAGAACGGTATTTTTGTATTTTTTTTTAATATTTTCTCTTTATGGTTTAGGCCTGTATAAGGGCGATATACACTGTCTGTGTAACCTGAAAAGTCAAACGGTGGAAGATTGACAATCAAAGATGTTATTATTTGTATGTTTGTGAATATAAATGCAAATAAAAATTTAGTTTAAAAAAAAAAAAAAAACGGGATCAATCCCGATCAAAACCAGATCAATCATTTCACTAACGGAAGCCTCTAGCAACCTTCGGCCCACCGTCTAATGGTGTGCAGCTTAGTCCTGGGGGCTTTGAGGAGGTAGGCTGTGCCGGAGCGGAGGGAGCGTGAGGAGGACTGGGGGGTGAGGAGTTCCTTGAGGTAGGCAGGGGCACCACTGGTGAGTGAGGAGGGAGACCTTGTACTCGATCCTGTGTGAAGGGATCTGAGGGTGGGGGTGATGTGGGCATATTTGCGCACCCTCATCAGGATCCTGGCAGCGCTACTGATTTGCACAGGGGTTTGGACATTTACGGGGTCGCTTGTTGGAGCTGGCCATCTGTCGTTGGTTCTAAATCACCAGCTGTGTTCTTTCATCACTCTGCAGGAAAACAGCACTTACCAGTTACGCTCACAAGACAAGGTGCTGCTGACCCAACCCTCCTCTAGCACTCTGCTGACCCAACCCTCCTCTAGCACTCTGCTGACCCAACCCTCCTCTAGCACTCTGCTGACCCAACCCTCCTCTAGGACTCTGCTGACCCAACCCTCCTCTAGCACTCTGCTGACCCAACCCTCCTCTAGCACTCTGCTGACCCAACCCTCCTCTAGCACTCTGCTGACCCAACCCTCCTCTAGCACTCTGCTGACCCAACCCTCCTCTAGCACTCTGCTGACCCAACCCTCCTCTAGCACTCTGCTGACCCAACCCTCCTCTAGCACTCTGCTGACCCAACCCTCCTCTAGCACTCTGCTGACCCAACCCTCCTCTAGCACTCTGCTGACCCAACCCTCCTCTAGCACTCTGCTGACCCAACCCTCCTCTAGCACTCTGCTGACCCAACCCTCCTCTAGCACTCTGCTGACCCAACCCTCCTCTAGGACTCTGCTGACCCAACCCTCCTCTAGCACTCTGCTGACCCAACCCTCCTCTAGGACTCTGCTGACCCAACCCTCCTCTAGCACTCTGCTGACCCAACCCTCCTCTAGCACTCTGCTGACCCAACCCTCCTCTAGCACTCTGCTGACCCAACCCTCCTCTAGCACTCTGCTGACCCAACCCTCCTCTAGGACTCTGCTGACCACACCCTCCTCTAGCACTCTGCTGACCCAACCCTCCTCTAGCACTCTGCTGACCCAACCCTCCTCTAGGACTCTGCTGACCCAACCCTCCTCTAGCACTCTGCTGACCCAACCCTCCTCTAGCACTCTGCTGACCCAACCCTCCTCTAGCACTCTGCTGACCCAACCCTCCTCTAGGACTCTGCTGACCCAACCCTCCTCTAGCACTCTGCTGACCCAACCCTCCTCTAGCACTCTGCTGACCCAACCCTCCTCTAGCACTCTGCTGACCCAACCCTCCTCTAGGACTCTGCTGACCCAACCCTCCTCTAGCACTCTGCTGACCCAACCCTCCTCTAGGACTCTGCTGACCCAACCCTCCTCTAGCACTCTGCTGACCCAACCCTCCTCTAGCACTCTGCTGACCCAACCCTCCTCTAGGACTCTGCTGACCCAACCCTCCTCTAGCACTCTGCTGACCCAACCCTCCTCTAGCACTCTGCTGACCCAACCCTCCTCTAGCACTCTGCTGACCCAACCCTCCTCTAGCACTCTGCTGACCCAACCCTCCTCTAGCACTCTGCTGACCCAACCCTCCTCTAGCACTCTGCTGACCCAACCCTCCTCTAGCACTCTGCTGACCCAACCCTCCTCTAGCACTCTGCTGACCCAACCCTCCTCTAGCACTCTGCTGACCCAACCCTCCTCTAGCACTCTGCTGACCCAACCCTCCTCTAGGACTCTGCTGACCCAACCCTCCTCTAGCACTCTGCTGACCCAACCCTCCTCTAGCACTCTGCTGACCCAACCCTCCTCTAGCACTCTGCTGACCCAACCCTCCTCTAGCACTCTGCTGACCCAACCCTCCTCTAGCACTCTGCTGACCCAACCCTCCTCTAGCACTCTGCTGACCCAACCCTCCTCTAGCACTCTGCTGACCCAACCCTCCTCTAGCACTCTGCTGACCCAACCCTCCTCTAGCACTCTGCTGACCCAACCCTCCTCTAGGACTCTGCTGACCCAACCCTCCTCTAGCACTCTGCTGACCCAACCCTCCTCTAGCACTCTGCTGACCCAACCCTCCTCTAGCACTCTGCTGACCCAACCCTCCTCTAGCACTCTGCTGACCCAACCCTCCTCTAGGACTCTGCTGACCCAACCCTCCTCTAGCACTCTGCTGACCCAACCCTCCTCTAGGACTCTGTACGGAGGAAAAGCCGTCCAGTTTTCTGCCCCTAAGGCCTGGAATGAGCTTCAAAGAAACATGGGTCTGTTTTAAAGCTAGGATAGAAACCATGGAGGAAGATGAACACGTCTGTATAAATGCTATGTTACGTAACAGGCCACACTAAATTAATCTGGCCTGCCTTCAATGCACAACTCTGATGTGGTCCCCCCTTTTCTTTCTTTTCTCTTTAAGTGTTATACTGTGAATTTTATGAAATTGTCATTTGTAATGGTCTTAATTGCGGCCTTCTTGACCAGGTCTCTTGTAAAATAGGTTTCTAACTTTCAATGAGACAAACCTGGTTTAAATAAAGTACAAATATGTCACAAACGGGTCAATTGTGACAAACAGGGAGTCCA
>NW_028170153.1:162500-180000 GCF_963971535.1 Notolepis coatsorum
ATGTACTGTGTGGATTGAGGATAGAGCCCAATACGTGGAACTACGCCTTTCCCTCAGTACACTCCTCAATCCTTCTCATTCCGAGCATTACAAGTATGCCATTCTGCTGAAGCATATAAAGGTGCCGTGTGCCCACCGCCTGGTGCTGGCTTACGCAGAGTCAAGTATGCCCTACTCGGAAGCTCTGAGGGCACTGGACGAGCGATACGGACGCCCATACCATTTTGCTCTGAAGGAGATAGAGGACATGGAACGCTTACCACCCATTCGAGACGATAGAGCCCTCGATGAATTTGCCATCAGAGTGCAGTCGCTAGTCGGGATGCTGAGGTCTCTTCAAGGCGAAGGTCATGAGGAACTCCATTGTGGCTCAAACGTGAAGCGCCTCCTCAACAGGCTTCCCAAACACCAACAAGAGAGGTTCCGTCGTCAACAGTACAGGAAGAACCCAGACAAAACGAAGCTGTCTTTCACCGACTTCGCAGAGTGGCTGAGGGTAGAAGTCAGATGCCTGGACATTGAGCCCTCCCTTCACGCTCACAGTGAGAACGACAGGAGAGACCCCAAGTATCAGCCCAAGATAAAGGTCACTACGGTGATGCATGGTACAGACAACCCCCAAGATCCTCCACCTGAAAGGCCCTCCAAAGTATATCATCCTGTCCAGACCCAAGGGAAGGGTAAGATACACTGCCCCTACTGCGAGTCAGAACACTACCTCAGCCAATGCGAACGCTTCGCTAAGCTGACCAGAGGGGAGATAGTTCAAGTTTCTTTAATAGTTGTCATACAGAAGTACAGAATACTTTTATACAAAATGCTTCTTACTGTTACGCTCCAGAGACTGTGCAAGACAAGATAAGTATGAAATAAAATAACATAGTATAGCATGTAAATTAGAAGTAAAAAAAATGAGGTCACAGTGTTCAGTATAGACATTGGACTGGATCAAAGCCAAGAGAAGGTGTTGGAGATGCGGTCGTCCTCACCTAGCCTCTGCCTGTGACCTGAAGAAGCCGTGTCGACTCTGTAAGTCCAAACACCTCTCCGTCCTGCACGAGGTTAACCAGAGGAGTGGGAACGAGCCCACCATCACCTCAACAGCAGAGACTCACTACCTGGATCAGCCAAACGGATACAATCGAGTGCTCCTGAAGATCGTCAGAGTCAACCTGCACTACATGGACAGAGTCTTCAACACCTATGCAGTGCTGGACGATGGCTCAGAGAGAACCATCCTGCTCGCTTCAGCAGCACGCCACCTGGGAATACAGGGTCAGGCGGAAGACTTGACCCTTCGTACTATCCGCCAAGATGTCAATACCCTGTCAGGCTCACGTGTCTCCTTCGCCATCGCCCCAGCATCCAAACCAAGGAAAAGGTTCCCTATTCAAGGTGCCTTCACCGGTGAACAGCTAGGTCTGTCTCAGTACAGCTACCCAGTCACCCAGCTCCAGGAGAAGTATCGCCATCTGCGAGGCTTGGCGATTCCACCAATCAGCGGAGCTCAGCCAACCCTCCTGATTGGATCTGATCACGCCAACCTGATCGTACCGATCAAGCCGGTGCATCTGGGCCCCCACGGTGGCCCTACGGCAGTCAAGACTAACCTCGGCTGGACACTCCAAGGTCCACCAAAGTACATGCAGCAACAGATTCAGACCATACAGTGCTTCTTCACTGCTGCTTCCTCCCCGTCTGCCGAGCTATTCAGCCAAGTCGAACGGCTGTGGCAGCTGGATACACTGCCTTTCAAGAGCGAGAAGTTAGTGAACAGATCCAAACAGGACAAGTACTCAGTGGAGCTGTTGGAGGCCGAGACCACCCGTGTAGAGGTCAACGGAGTGCAGCGGTATGCCACCCCCCTCCTGCGAGTCCAAACCATGTCCAAGCTGCAAGTTTCAAGGGAAGTTGTAATGAAGAACCTGCGGAACACAGAGAAGAGACTAACTCAAGATCCACAGCGTGCACCGATCAAAGTATTTTCCTATGAACTGTAACTTATAAGATGTTCTCAGTGTCAGTTAGCTATCTTTATCTTTATGAAGCACAATAGCTAATTAGCCAACAGCTGCAAAAACAAATGATGTTATAAGACATTGATATCAGGAGCTGTAGCTACTGCTAGCCAGCTAGATAACGTTAGACAATGCCTCATGTATTAAACTAAAGTGAATAGTTGACTGGGTAATTTTGTTTAAACAGTAACGTTAGCTAGGTAGCTAACGTTAGCTCACGGAACAACAATAGCTAGTTAGCCAACACTAGCCAACTACTGCAAAAACGATTGCCAAAATGATGATATCAGACATTGATATCAGGAGCTATCAGTAGCTAGCCAGCTAGATAACATTAGACAATGCCTCATGTATTAAACTAAAGTGAATAGTTGACTGGGTCATTTTGTTTAAACAGTAACGTTAGCTAGGTAGCTAACGTTAGCTCACGGGACAACGATAGCTAGTTAGCCAACACTAGCCAACTACTGTGAAAACGATTGCCAAAATTATGATATCAGACATTGATATCAGGAGCTATCAGTAGCTAGCCAGCTAGATAACGTTAGACAATGCCTCATGTATTAAACTAAAGTGAATAGTTGACTGGGTAATTTTGGACAGTAACGTTAGCTAGTATCACTCGAGGTGCACTCGACTCTTTCCGGAGCATTTGTTGACATGGGTCTGTGAGGGGGAGGAGGGAGGGGCAAGGCGTGCAGCAGCAGCAGCTGTGAGCAAGAGAGACAGCGAGTGAGAACTCCGCTGAGAATTGGATCATGTTTTTCACACGTGTCATCGATCGGTTTTCACGATCGGTGAAAATAAAGCATTATCGGAATTCACCGATCTCATATTTATACTGAATATCGGCTGATACCGATCGCTGGCCGATCGATTGGGGCATCCCTAGTGTTTGGGGGACTGGCTGTTCCAGGGGGGTTCCCATGCCTTTGAGCAACACTGTACTTATTGTACTTATTTTATTCTTAGGTCTGCACTTTCTACATTGCACTACTTTTATTGTCTTTTATACCTATTATTTTCTCTGCACTTTATGCATTGCTTTTATTCTGTCAACTGTATGCAAATGTTATGCCTATGTTCATTTTATGCTATTTGCTGTGAAGCACTTTGAGCTGCAATCCATGTATGAAAGGTGCTATATAAAACAATTTATAAAGTTATGTAACAGGATCACATGGGCAGATTTCCAGACACTAGGAAATCTTCCTGTTGAGATAGAAAGATAAAAAATATGTGTCAATTGCTCTGTAATTGAAGGAGCAGCCAGTTATAGAAAAAAACATTTCAAATGATCCTCACCAGTAGAGGGGATCTATGGATTGGAGAGTGTCTAATACTTCATCGTATGAAAAGAGACTAAAGGAGAATTGAGGGGTGTGATCCACGGAACTCACACATCAGTGTTTATATCAACATTAAGATCAACAGGAAGAAGTCTGATATATTCTCTACAGGTTCCCAGCAACTACAAAGTGTTTATTTGCAATTAAATGCAAGACAAATTTAGTTTTGGCTGGAAATAACATAATTGTCAACACTAAGATGAGTGGGTAGTGAATTAGAGGTCTTATTATTTTTTTGTATCTACTTTTTTCTCCTCCTTTTTCTGTATTTTTCACCCATCCCAATTTAGTCGTTATGCCAATTCCCCCCTCCCCTTCCTGGTCGTTGTGCACATTTTCCCCCCACTTGCCCCCCACTTGCCGGTCTAGGGAGGGTTGATAGATACTATCACATGTCCCCTCCGATACATGTGGAGTCAGCCAGCAGCTTCTTTTTACCCGACAGCGAGGACTCTCACTGGGGGAGCGTAACGCGTGGGAGGATCACACTACCTCCCCCAGTTCCCTCCCTCGCTGTGCAGGCGCCCTGACCGACCTGTAGGAGTCGCTGTTTACAACGACCAGGATACACCCCACCGGCTTCCCACCCGCTGACACTGCCAATTGTATCAGTATGGACGACCGACCAAGCCGGAGGTACCGCTGACAGCCGGATTCGATACCAGTGTCTCTTGCGGTGGTAGGCAGACGCTTAGTCCGCTGCGCTACCCGGCCGCCCTGAGGTCTTATGTTTCTTAAGTTAACTGCCTTCCAAAACTGAGCCAGGTTTGCATAGGAACTTGTAATTAAATCTAAATAGTAATCTGATTTTGACTTTCTCATAGCTGTGGTCTGTTTCTGAGCTGTTTGAAGACAAGCCAGTGTTGTGGATCACCTGAGCGTCCAGCACGTGACCAGTGTTGTGGATCACCTGAGCGTCCAGCACGTGACCAGTGTTGTGGATCACCTGAGCGTCCAGCACCTGACCAGTGTTGTGGATCACCTGAGCGTCCAGCACCTGACCAGTGTTGTGGATCACCTGAGCGTCCAGCACGTGACCAGTGTTGTGGATCACCTGAGCGTCCAGCACGTGACCAGTGTTGTGGATCACCTGAGCGTCCAGCACGTGACCAGTGTTGTGGATCACCTGAGCGTCCAGCACGTGACCAGTGTTGTGGATCACCTGAGCGTCCAGCACCTGACCAGTGTTGTGGATCACCTGAGCGTCCAGCACGTGACCAGTGTTGTGGATCACCTGAGCATCCAGCACGTGACCAGTGCTGTGGATCACCTGAGCGTCCAGCACGTGACCAGTGTTGTGGATCACCTGAGCGTCCAGCACGTGACCAGTGCTGTGGATCACCTGAGCGTCCAGCACCTGACCAGTGTTGTGGATCACCTGAGCGTCCAGCACGTGACCAGTGTTGTGGATCACCTGAGCGTCCAGCACGTGACCAGTGTTGTGGATCACCTGAGCGTCCAGCACGTGACCAGTGTTGTGGATCACCTGAGCGTCCAGCACCTGACCAGTGTTGTGGATCACCTGAGCGTCCAGCACGTGACCAGTGTTGTGGATCACCTGAGCGTCCAGCACGTGACCAGTGTTGTGGATCACCTGAGCGTCCAGCACGTGACCAGTGTTGTGGATCACCTGAGCGTCCAGCACCTGACCAGTGTTGTGGATCACCTGAGCGTCCAGCACGTGACCAGTGTTGTGGATCACCTGAGCGTCCAGCACGTGACCAGGCCTTATTCCTGCCATTAAGCAGAGTTGACAATTCATGCGAGAACCACGGTGCTATTCTACCTTTTTTTTTTTTTAAACTTTGATCAGTCAGCTGGTTCTTTTTAGCGTTTATCGCTTTTTTCTGGTCAAGCATGACCGACAGAAACAGGTTGAATGGGATATAGATCGGGGAAAGACACTCTGAGAAAATACGGCGAGTCCGGGAGTCGAACTCGCGTACCCCAGATCCGTGACGCGCACGGTTGTCCCCGACGCCGAAATGGCGCCGAGATACGCGGTGAGCTACTGGAGCTCCCTTGCTATTCTACCTTTAAGTCTCTTGAGAGGAGCATGTTTATTGATCAGAGAAATAAGAGTATTTGTGAAGAGGTCAAGGGTCACTTGAACAATGGCGGACTCTGCCATGAAGAGGATGTTGCTATGCATAATCATTCATGAAAACTTGTTCATTTAAACATTTTAAATTCCTTTTCATGACCGTATTTGACCTAGTTTTTTTACATTTTCGTACTGCTCACACATGCAGTAGGACAGTGATCACTATTACCCAGTCCTAGATCAAAAACACCAGTGGCCACAATTGTGTCAGTTCTATTGGAAAATACAAGATCAATTAGTGTGGATTTTGAAAAGTCTTTCAAGTACATTACAAATACATTTTATAATAAAAACAAATGTGTTTGCTTGATTGCGTGATCAAGGGTTAATATTCATGTAGTCACTCAATTATCTGCTCATCAGTAGATAATCTATATCTATATCAAAGACACTGAACACAACATAAATACAGAATTATGTCTGGATAAATACTAAGACTGTCCTCGACTCAACAAATTCTTACTCGATAAAGTCATAGGACTTGACGACTAACCCCTAAATAGTCATAGGACTTGACAACTAACCTATAAATAGTAATCTACTCTATCTAACTGTTCTGTCTCTATATATCTGCTGTATCTAGCTGTTCTGTATCTACATATCAGTATCTAACTGTTGCTGTTTCTATGTCGAGTAGATTTGACGTTATATTTTAATGTTTCATCCTTTCTCTACTCTATCAAGAGTGGAAAAGATTCAGGAGAGGCAGGTTCATTTTCCTCAAGTATTTTTTGTCTTTATTGAGTTATTTTATGTTACAGAGACGTAAAAAGAAAAGCAAGATGAAATAGGATTAAAATGTAACTGTATATAATGTGCCGTAGGATGCAAACCTGGCATCTTCAAAAAGTCACTTTTCAGGAATGAATTACAATGTATTTTCAGGGTACATACAGTAATGTAGGCAGGTCCAGGAATCAAACCTGTGACCTCAGGCTGGTGAAGAGCCCATGCTACCACCTTGCCAAGAGGGATATCACTGTGAAACTCACTGAGCACATGAAGGAACAATATTCTGTCCCACAGTGTTGTTGTGGTGCAGACTGGCTGCTTGGTGCAGTTACAACTATTATTATTATTATTATTATTATTATTATTATTATTATTATTATTATTATTATTATTATTATTATTATTATTATTATTATTATTATTATTATTATTATTATTATTATTATTATTATTATTATTATTATTATTATTATTATTATTATTATTATTATTATTATTATTATTATTATTATTATTATTATTATTATTATTATTATTATTATTATTATTATTATTATTATTATTATTATTATTATTATTATTATTATTATTATTATTATTATTATTATTATTATTATTAATTATTAAACTATTATTACTACAACTGTTATTCACCTCAACAATGATTCTGTTTAGTGAATATTGACCTCTTGGAACAACAAGGTGGAACATGTGTCACTTCCCTAACCCAATACAAATATAGCATTTATCAACAAAGTATTTACCACACGCTTATTCTGAAAAGTCATGGATAGATGCATCTCAATACCGTCTGAAAAGTCTTGGATAGATTAATCTCCATACCGTCTAAAAAGTCATGGATAGATTCATCTCCATACAGTCTAAAAAGTCATGGATAGATTAATCCCCATACCGTCTGAAAAGTAATGGAGAGATTAATCTCCATACCGTCTAAAAAGTCATGGATAGATTCATCTCCATACCGTCTGAACTTCACTTGGACATTTTGAAGAGCCTTCAGAGCAGATTAGTGGGAACTAGAGGGGAAATGAATGTAGAACGCATTTTCAGAGTGGATAAACTTTTGTTAGGAGTGTTGAGTCACTCACTGACAGACGTGAATTTGCCTCCTCGGACCCTTGACACGGTGCACTATCATGACACAGCAGAGATAAGGCTCAAAATGGGAACACGCCAACACGCAAATAAACACCATCATCACTACATAATACAAATAAACATCATCTAAAGAGAGAACCATGTCTCATTAAGGTTAATAAAGCCGTTATTCTGCACTTATTAACAGTTAACTTTGTTTTTTGCAGCTACTGGATGTAAAGCAAGAACAATGCCTTATTAAGGACATCTTCTTTTATGCAACAGTGGAGTCTGTTCTCCTGTATGGCAGTGAATGCTGGACCCTGAAGCCCACCCTGCAGAAGTCCCTGGATGGGTGCTACACCAGAATGCTGCGTGTGGTGTAAAATGTAATGTGTTACAATTGCACTATTTCTTTTTTGTTGATGTGATTAGTAATGTTTTATGATGGAAACTAAAAACTAGAAATCAAATGTTTTTTAAAGAGCTGTTCAAACGTGTGTTTGTGTGCTTCACATTGTATTTATATGTAATTTCCTATTCAACATGAAGTGCTCCTTCCAGATGGGGGAGCTGTGGAAAACATAGTTAACTGTTAATAAGTGCAAAATAAATAATGTATTAACCTTAATAAGACATGGTTGTCACTTTAGATCCAGTAGTCCCAGTGTTCATAAGTACATAGTTAACTGCTAATAAATGAAGAACATTTAAAACATTTAAATCTTAATAATAAAGCAATAAAAAAGCTTAGCAAAGGTTAACAATGTCAGAATAGTAAGTAGTTAGTAAGACTCAATACATTTGTTTGTAATGCTATTATACAATATATATAAGAAATCATAAGGATTTTATTAATGTTCTTAAGCAGTCTAAATTGTGACCGAGCCCAGCAGTTTGTGGCACAAGTCTCCCTCTGTCATTTTTCAGGTATTTACAGATTATGAAAGTACAGAATGTAAGCTTTCAAATGGTGTGTCATATAATGAAATCTGAAAATATCTGAAGAATAGCATGCTTATTTGAATCTAGTTAAACTTCAAGTCTCACAGAGCAACAGAGAAAATCCAATCTAAAGTTTGGCTGCATTTTTAACACCTTGGCAGTCAGGTACGAGGTGTCACAAACTGCCTTTTTTAAACAAAGATATACTATTTAGAGATACTATAACTGTTACAGTAGCTGTTACAGTAAATATGTTCTTATACATTCAAACTGTGATAATATGGAAAGAAATTACCCCCATTTAAAACATTTAATAAATTTGCTCTCGATCTGACTTCCAGACATGAGTCTCTTACCGCTGGGCTCGGTCACAATTGTTAACATGTAATTCTTTTGTGCCATTTTCTTGTAATCTAACAATAATAACTGTGTTTAGGATGCTATTACTAACACTTATATAGTCTTATTAACACATAATAATACATATTAATCTAATCTATTTGTTTTTATAAAACATGTAATATTATTAAACATTATTAACTTAATTAATCAAACAATATACTGTTGACATTTCAATGTCGCTGCCTCAGGTTGCCTGGATTTGTCTGGCGTCTCCAACCATGCAGCATATATATTTTTTTATCCACTTTTTCTCTTTATTTTCTATTTTTCTCCCATCCCAATTTCGTATTGCCAATTCTCCCCTCCCCTGTCTTGAACGTTGCTGGACTATGCCTCCCACTGGTCGGCTGTAGTGAGGATAGAAGCCTTGCATCACGTGTCCCCTCCGGTACACGAGGAGGCAGCCTGTCGCATCTTTTCACCAGACAGCGCGGACTCTCAGTGGCGAGGAGTAACGTGTGGGAGGCTCACGCTGCCCCCGATACTTCCTGTCTCTGCTGTACAGGCGTCACCCAACCGACCTGTAGGAGTCCCTGTCCACAACGTCCAATCCCCACCCATCGACTTTCCACCCGCTACCTCTGCCAATTGAGATAGTATGACGACTGGCCCAAGCCGCAGGCAATGCTGACTCTGGGTGTCGAGACCGGAGTCTCTTGCACTGGTGACGAGCGCAATCTCCGCTACGCCACCCAGCCGCCCTCCATGCAGCATTTGATAGTAAAATACCATTAAGACTAAGACTGAACTACAAAAGACTATATGAAACTAATCTAGACTAGGACTGAACTAAACAAGTCTTTTTTAAATTGATTTATCTTTTTTTTAAGATTTTATTTATAGCGTTTTCAGCTTTTTTCTGGTCAACGCAGGACCTTTTGGCCACGCAGGACCGACAGAGGAGAGAGGGTGAAGCGGGAGGAGAAGAGGGGAGGACATGCGGCACATGGCCACCGGGTCGGGGAATCGAGCCCGGGGCGACCGCTTCGTGACTCAGCGCGCTATGTGGTGTGCTACTGGAGCGCCCCTGTTTTTTTAAACTAGTAAAGGAGATCACCTGAATAACACAGTATCAAAGGGAACATTTCTGGGAACATTCTGTCAAAGCCTTAAGTGAAGTGGAGTCCAGTGTTTAATCTGGATGTGAACTAAGCTCCTTGGAGATCCTATTCTGAGCTGAGCTCCTCTTCATCATAAGACCACCCTACTCTGAGCTCCTCTTCATCATAAAACCACCCTATTCTGAGCTGAGCTCCTCTTCATCATAAAACCATCCTATTCTGAGCTACTCTTCATCATAAAACCATCCTACTCTGAGCCATGAGTTAATCTTCATCATAAAACCATCCTACTCTGAGCTCCTCTGCTGCCAGTGGTGACCTCAGGAAGCTCCAGGTGGTCCAGAACAGGGCTTAAAGTTGAAAATAGATAGTCTTTTAAATACACTTGTGCTGTTCAAGTCGGTCATGAGCAGTAAAACTCCTGTTTTTATACATAAACAGATTGTTTTTAGTAATACTGTGCATGATCATTTTACTGTAATCTTAAATTGTATTTAACACTGTAAAGTAGTTTTGTTTTGTTTTTTTGTTTTCTGTTTCTTTGCTCACATGTAATTTTTGCTATCTTATTTGTTAGTTACAGTATGCATTGTATGCATTGTGTGTTGAGTACTGACATTTAATCATTTTGTTTTGCAACAATAATTGTTTTTGTATGTTTTTGTGTGTGGACCCCAGGAAGACTAGCTGGTTGCTATGGCACCAGCTAATGGGGATCCTTAATCAAATCAAATCAAATAAAAAAATTCTTCATCATAAAACCACCCTACCCTGAGCTCCTCTTCATCATAAAACCATCCTACTCTAAGCTCCTCTTCATCATAAAACCATCCTACTCTTAGCCCTGAGCTCCTCTTCATCATAAAACCACCCTACCCTGAGCTCCTCTTCATCATAAAACCATCCTACTCTAAGCTCCTCTTCATCATAAAACCATCCTACTCTTAGCCCTGAGCTCCTCTTCATCATAAAACCATCCTACTCTGAGCTCCTCTTCATCATAAAACCATCCTACTCTGAGCTCCTCTTCATCATAAAACCATCCTACTCTGAGCTCCTCTTCATCATAAAACCACCCTACTCTGAGCTCTGAGCTCCTCTTCATCATAAAACCACCCTACTCTGAGCTCCTATTCATCATAAAACCACCCTACTCTGAGCTCTGAGCTCCTCTTCATCATAAAACCATCCTACTCTGAGCTCCTCTTCATCATAAAACCATCCTACTCTGAGCTCCTCTTCATCATAAAACCATCCTACTCTGAGCTCCTCTTCATCATAAAACCATCCTACTCTGAGCTCCTCTTCATCATAAAACCATCCTACTCTGAGCTCCTCTTCATCATAAAACCATCCTACTCTGAGCTCCTCTTCATCATAAAACCATCCTACTCTTAGCCCTGAGCTCCTGCCTCTTCTCCAGGTCTGGCTTCAGCACTGGGACCAGGCAGGTTGCAGTAATCACGTCGGGCTTCAGCACTGGGACCAGGCAGGTTGCAGTAATCACGTCGGGCTTCAGCACTGGGACCAGGCAGGTTGTAGTAATCACGTCGGGCTTCAGCACTGGGACCAGGCAGGTTGCAGTAATCACGTCGGGCTTCAGCACTGGGACCAGGCAGGTTGCAGTAATCAGGTCTGGCTTCAGCACTGGGACCAGGCAGGTTGCAGTAATCACGTCGGGCTTCAGCACTGGGACCAGGCAGGTTGTAGTAATCAGGCCTGGCTTCAGCACTGGGACCAGGCAGGTTGTAGTAATCAGGCCTGGCTTCAGCACTGGGACCAGGCAGGTTGTAGTAATCAGGTCTGGCTTCAGCACTGGGACCAGGCAGGTTGTAGTAATCAGGTATGGCTTCAGCTCTGGGACCAGGCAGGCTGTAGTAATGCACCTCCTTCTTCTCCTCTCTTCTCAGGATTTTCCTCATGCGAGCCTGGAGAGACATAGCAGCAACAACTCTCACTAACTGGACTACAGCTCTCTCTGCATGAAGAAACAGACAGTAGGATGACATCATATGACATAGTATAAAGATATGTTCAGTACCTTGTAGTAGAAATAGATGGCAGTGTAGGCCAGCCCTACAACCAGCACCACAACAACATGTCTGATGATCAAAGCTGGCACAGGAGAGTCTGCAACACAAACATGTTGATATGACAACATGCACAACATCACAGCAGATCACATCACATCACAGCTGATCACAGCACAAAGCACTCTCATTAAAGACATGGTTAACCCTACAAGGTGCACCCGCAGTAGCACAGTCCTGACTGAATGTTTTCTACTATGTTCTCATTCTGTGCTGCAGTGAGCGCTCAGTCAGAAGTTGCTGTGTTACTTATATACTGTTTCAGTTTCAGTTTAGACTGTATTTGAACAGGGACAGCACACTAATTAATGAACATTACTGTAAATGTGTGAGACAGTGTTCGCCAAAGATCATTTTCAACTGTTGTCCCGGGGCCTGGTGTTAAAAAGCTGCTAAAAAAGAAAGCATAATATATATGGCATGCAAACAGTTAATTAAGAACAGGTTAAAAACACATGTAAAATATGTACAGCAGACATGTACAGACAATGTACAAACAATGATAAGACGTATTAGGTACACACGATCATACATGTAGGCAAGCAAGCAGACAGGGTTAGGGTTCTGAAAGGCTGTTGTGTTCACATGTGTAATCATTTCTTAACCATGTTTTGAGATTGTGCTTGAATGATCTGTGTTTCAATATTGCGAATGTAAATTGGAATGGAGTTCCAGGTCTTGGCAGCTCTCACGGAGAGGGCTGACTGGCTAAATGTGCTTTTCCTTAGTGGAACAGCCAAGTCACCCGGTACAACAGTTCTGGTGAACCTGCTGCTGGGAGTGAAAACATCTGAACGTGGGGGTGTGGCTAGACCATGGAGGTGGGGCTAGACCATGGAGGTGTGGCTAGACCATGGAGGTGGGGCTAGACCATGGAGGTGGGGCTAGACCATAGAGGTGGGGCTAGACCATGGAGGTGGGGCTATACCATGGAGGTGGGGCTAGACCATGGAGGTGGGGCTAGACCATGGAGGTGGGGCTAGACCATGGAGGTGGGGCTATACCATGGAGGTGGGGCTAGACCATGGAGGTGGGGCTAGACCATGGAGGTGTGGCTAGACCATGGGGGTGGGGCTAGACCATGGAGGTGGGGCTAGATCATGGGGGTGGGGCTAGACCATGGAGGTGGGGCTAGATCATGGAGGTGGGGCTAGACCATGGAGGTGGGGCTATACCATGGAGGTGGGGCTAGACCATGGAGGTGGGGCTAGACCATGGAGGTGGGGCTAGACCATGGATGATTTTAAAGACCAGACTGGCATTAGTTAACGTCATGATGTTGTCCCAGCTCAAGAGGGCATGCTTATCCAGGATATTGCAGTGGTGGTGATGGATAGGCTTCTGATCCAGAACCTTCAGAGCCTGTTTGTACACAGATTGAATGGGTGCTAGAGTTGTTTTGCAGGCCTGGGTCCAGCTGGTAATACAGTATGTAAGGTGCGACATGATGATGGCATTGAAGTACAGTGTTGCTGCTTCAATGTTCAGACAGTTTCTGATGTATCTGAAGTTGGATAGATTTAATTTGACTGTTCGCGTGACCTTTTTGACCTGTCTTTTAAATGTAAGGTTGCAATCTAGGATGATTCCAAGATATTTACATTCGGTCACCACATGGAGCTTCTCTCCAGCAACCAAAACATCTGGATCAGGTGTATTAGATGATCTTTTTTTGAAGAACATACAGATGGTCTTCTCTGCATTCAGGTGGAGGCAACAGTGAGCCATTGAACTACCTGGATCATAGTTGTGTTAAGTACTTAAGTACACCATTTGACTACAAAACACTTGGATAGTGACAGATTGATGATTGTGTGTTATGTCCATGTGACACACAACCAATCAATCAGATTTCACACAGTGCGCTGTATATTGCCTAGTTAAATGAAGCCCTGCTTTTTAGTAAATCAAGTTACTTGAGTTTCTGGAGGAATCGTTTCAGCCCTAGTGGCAAAAGATGCACACTACAATAAAACAGGTTTTACACAAAATGACGCAGACAAGAACAGAACAGGACCCTACCCAGACCCAACTACACTAATTACGCTATCATTTGGAGCCGGCCCGTCTCGGGTAATAGGATCCGAGTGGACCTGTGACGCCCTCTAGTATGGAATGGCAGAATAACATTTCTAAAGTGAACTGCTCCTTTAACTATTTTAAAACAACAGTTCAGTCAGGTTACCTATGACAGAGAGAGAGATGAGCTCGCTCTCTGAGGAGAAGGTATGATTGAAAACATAGACGTGGTAAACACAGCTGTAGTTCCCTTGGTGGGTGTGGTCTGCAGTAAACAGGAAGTCGGCAGTGTGATTGACAGCTGGCAGGGTGTGGTTCAGGGTGGTGTTGGAGCCGGTGAAGTTGTGGGCAGTGTGATTGACAGCTGGCAGGGTGTGGTTCAGGGTGGTGTTGGAGCCGGTGAAGTTGTGGGCAGTGTGATTGACAGCTGGCAGGGTGTGGTTCAGGGTGGTGTTGGAGCCGGTGAAGTTGTGGGCAGTGTGATTGACAGCTGGCAGGGTGTGGTTCAGGGTGGTGTTGGAGCCGGTGAAGCGGAGCTGGAAGAATCCTCCTGGGTACTGTGACTGGATGGAGCAGCTGATGGTGAAGTTGTAACCTTTGAGCTGCTTTTCAGAGACTGTGTAGTCAGAGAGGGAGATGATTGGCTGATGATACAGCAGATCTGTAAACATGGAGACAGAGAGGGAGATGATTGGCTGAAACAGCAGATCTGTAAACATGGAGGCAGAGACAGAGATGATTGGTTGATTGATTGGCAGATCTGTAAACATCCAATTACCACTGTTTAAACAAGCTAACCACCAGTACTAAACTAGTAGTAATAGTAATATAGTAATAGTATATACTACAATTCCAGGAGAAGTGGTATGAAGACTATACTTGGCTCCATTACAGCCCCTCCGTAAAAGGGGTCCTTTGTTTCTTCTGTTATTATTATAGACGTTTATTTCAGGGACAACGTACAAATAAAAACATTATTCTCCGAAGAGAAAAGATGCAATGCACTAGATTGTAGCTTTTGCTATTTTACATCTTCAGTCCCTTGTACATACAATATAAAACAATACAATAAAAACACACAATGTAAAACAAATAACAATACAATAAATACATACAATGTAAAACAATACAATAAAAACGTACAATGTAGAACAATACAATAAAAACATGCAATAACATAGTAAAAGAAGACTTTTCTTCTCATCATGCACCCCCCCCCCCCCCTTAAGGGTACCCTACTAAAAATGGGAACAGGGTTGACTAGCTAGCAACTGTCCTTTCAGGTGAGCTTTGAAGGTGACAATTGAGCTGCACCTCCTCATCTCTTCTGGCAGACTATTCTCAGTGGAACTGTCCAAACACAGTGTAGTGGAACGGTTTAACGCAATCAAGTGCTGACACTGTTCTTGTAGCTCTGAGTTTGTACGAATGTGTACAAAGTCGCACGATGAAGGAGGTGCCAAACCGTTAATGATGCTGTAGACCATACATGAGTCTGTAGTTGTCTGAGGTGTTGTAGACCATACATGAGTCTGTAGTTGTTAAGGTGTTGTAGACCATACATGAGTCTGTAGTTGTCTAAGGTGTTGTAGACCATACATGAGTCTGTAGTTGTCTGAGGTGTTGTAGACCATACATGAGTCTGTAGTTGTCTAATGTGTTGTAGACCATACATGAGTCTGTAGATGTCTAATGTGTTGTAGACCATACATGAGTCTGTAGTTGTCTAAGGTGTTGTAGACCATACATGAGTCTGTAGTTGTCTAAGGTGTTGTAGACCATACATGAGTCTGTAGTTGTTAAGGTGTTGTAGACCATACATGAGTCTGTAGTTGTCTGAGGTGTTGTAGACCATACATGAGTCTGTAGTTGTCTAAGGTGTTGTAGACCATACATGAGTCTGTAGTTGTCTAAGGTGTTGTAGACCATACATGAGTCTGTAGTTGTTAAGGTGTTGTAGACCATACATGAGTCTGTAGTTGTTAAGGTGTTGTAGACCATACATGAGTCTGTAGTTGTTAAGGTGTTGTAGACCATACATGAGTCTGTAGTTGCCTAAGGTGTTGTAGACCATACATGAGTCTGTAGTTGTCTAAGGTGTTGTAGACCATACATGAGTCTGTAGTTGTCTAAGGTGTTGTAGACCATACATGAGTCTGTAGTTGTCTGAGGTGTTGTAGACCATACATGAGTCTGTAGTTGTTAAGGTGTTGTAGACCATACATGAGTCTGTAGTTGTCTGAGGTGTTGTAGACCATACATGAGTCTGTAGTTATCTAAGGTGTTGTAGACCATACATGAGTCTGTAGTTGCCTAAGGTGTTGTAGACCATACATGAGTCTGTAGTTATCTGAGGTGTTGTAGACCATACATGAGTCTGTAGTTGTCTAAGGTGTTGTAGACCATACATGAGTCTGTAGTTGTTAAGGTGTTGTAGACCATACATGAGTCTGTATTTGTCTGAGGTGTTGTAGACCATACATGAGTCTGTAGTTGTCTAAGGTGTTGTAGACCATACATGAGTCTGTAGTTGTCTAAGGTGTTGTAGACCATACATGAGTCTGTAGTTGTCTAAGGTGTTGTAGACCATACATGAGTCTGTAGTTGTTAAGGTGTTGTAGACCATACATGAGTCTGTAGTTGTCTGAGGTGTTGTAGACCATACATGAGTCTGTAGTTGTCTAAGGTGTTGTAGACCATACATGAGTCTGTAGTTGTCTAAGGTGTTGTAGACCATACATGAGTCTGTAGTTGTTAAGGTGTTGTAGACCATACATGAGTCTGTAGTTGTTAAGGTGTTGTAGACCATACATGAGTCTGTAGTTGTTAAGGTGTTGTAGACCATACATGAGTCTGTAGTTGCCTAAGGTGTTGTAGACCATACATGAGTCTGTAGTTGTCTAAGGTGTTGTAGACCATACATGAGTCTGTAGTTGTCTAAGGTGTTGTAGACCATACATGAGTCTGTAGTTGTCTGAGGTGTTGTAGACCATACATGAGTCTGTAGTTGTTAAGGTGTTGTAGACCATACATGAGTCTGTAGTTGTCTGAGGTGTTGTAGACCATACATGAGTCTGTAGTTGTCTAATGTGTTGTAGACCATACATGAGTCTGTAGTTGTCTAAGGTGTTGTAGACCATACATGAGTCTGTAGTTGCCTAAGGTGTTGTAGACCATACATGAGTCTGTAGTTATCTGAGGTGTTGTAGACCATACATGAGTCTGTAGTTGTCTGAGGTGTTGTAGACCATACATGAGTCTGTAGTTGTCTAAGGTGTTGTAGACCATACATGAGTCTGTAGTTGTCTGAGGTGTTGTAGACCATACATGAGTCTGTAGTTGTTAAGGTGTTGTAGACCATACATGAGTCTGTAGTTGCCTAAGGTGTTGTAGACCATACATGAGTCTGTAGTTGTCTGAGGTGTTGTAGACCATACATGAGTCTGTAGTTATCTAAGGTGTTGTAGACCATACATGAGTCTGTAGTTGTTAAGGTGTTGTAGACCATACATGAGTCTGTAGTTGTCTGAGGTGTTGTAGACCATACATGAGTCTGTAGTTGTCTAAGGTGTTGTAGACCATACATGAGTCTGTAGTTGTCTAAGGTGTTGTAGACCATACATGAGTCTGTAGTTGTCTGAGGTGTTGTAGACCATACATGAGTCTGTAGTTGTCTGAGGTG